>NW_012267221.1:8374143-8464951 GCF_000151885.1 Dipodomys ordii
AAAAAAAAAAACCAAAATAGTCCAGCGATATTGAACAGCTAGGACAGAATCAGCTATCTAAATGCCCCAACTCTATGAATTTACCTTATTCTTACTGAGCCCAAAGACTAAGTTTGTAGTAGTTTGTGAGCACAGGTATCTGTAAGCATCAGATCCTGGATTATAATCAGACATGCCTAAAACATGTAACTCTACACTCTGAAACTCTAAAATACTGACTTGAAATTAAAGGTAATTCTCATTATCATTTGGATCTTAAGTATCCCACAAACAAGTTTCCCAAATGCTGATATGCCCAGGCTTGGGTCTCACCTGATGATGCTATGGGGAGCTAGTGGGATCTTTAAAAGATGAGACTTGGTAGAACGAAGTACAACCTAATGGTAATATGTCCTTGAATAGAAAGTTGGGAATTCCCTCTGTCTCTCTCTCTCTCTTGGCTGCCATGACATCCATTCCCTGTTATGCTATTCTGCCTACTGCAGGCCAAAATATAAGGCCAAGTGATCATAGACTGAAACCCATGAGATTGAAAAAATACATTTTTCTCTTTTTCAATTGATTTTAAATTGTTTTATTACAGTGATGCAAAACACATCAGCATATACCTCAAATGTGGCACATTATCTTAACAGTATAGTTTTATTAGGTGTCTTACATGACCATTTTATTTATTATCTTAATGATAAATAAATATTAACTGTCAGTATACATGAAGGTTGCCATGGGCATTTTTGTTTATTGAGCCAAAAGTTGTTTTAATAAAGCTACATGAAGACAAGAGCAATCAAATATCTAAACAACTAACAGCCTTTGAGGCAGATTTTGTGGGAAGTATCATTTAAATCTCCTCTTAATCAACTTTTAGACTTGTGGTCATGCAAGTACCTTTTCTAAAGAATAGAAGAAAAGAGCTCATGAACAAATAACAGATTTTGAAATGCAATTCACTCACACCAGTCCTTTCAAGTCTTTAATGACACAAGGGCTAGAATTATTTAATGCTACCTGAAATATTATTACTAGAGTCACAGAAAGACTCCTGTCTTGGACCCAAAGTTGGATACATAGATATCTGTTATTAAGATTTTCAAGTTATGTAGTCTGACCAGTAAAAACTTATAGTTGAATAAAGTATTTAGCAGCTAAATTTGTCTCTTTTTTCAATTAAGACTTTTAATGTGAGATTACAAACACTAAAAAAAATGCTCAAAAGGTTACCGAAATTGATGCATGTAAAAATGTCCATCTAAAAATGACACAACCTCAAAAAGTTGCTATTTTTTTTAACAAGTGTGTTCCAAAAGAATATGGCCACATTTCAGAGAGACATTTCTTCTCCCAACACCATGACAAGTGTTGATATCACTAAAAGGATTCTGAAAATGAATTCAAAGCAACATCATTTTTTTAAATGTTGAAGAAAGTAAAAAAGACTAGTGTGGCGTGTCTTGTAAAGACCGTAGTTTTTACATGTTCATAACTCAGTTCTCTTATAACAGACTAAAAAAATTATTTGGACTGTTCTGAATCTTTCTTACACTCTTTAAAAAGCACACAGATGCATAGGCATAGACACAGACAAACCTTTATATTTCTTAAAGTGAGCAAGTTCTTTTATTCTTGGTTTCATATGTCTTTTTGTCCAGCACATGTATTTTGGTCTCTGCTAAATTATATGAAAACACTTGTTTGTTAGTAGTCCTTAAAGAGAGTTAGTGGAGTTTTCTGCAAGCACTGTCTAAGCCTAGGGTGATTTTTCCAAATGGTCTGTGAATGCTCTGTAAATTAAGCACTGGCATTTCACTTCCCTTCTGCTAATCACGTCAAGCTACCTAATTCCTAACTGTAAAATCAAATGTCTTACTGACTTTCTCCTGGCTGAGCCTTCGCGAATAGCCTCTCATATTAAGGATTCAATGGCTGTGCTTTAAATGAACCCGTTTCACTGGCAGGTGCCTGCTGTTTTTTAGGATTTAAACGGTACCATTACTATCATTTATAAGGATAACATCACAATTAAGAATGTATGAATAATTTAAAATTGAGTAGCATTCAGTTTCACAGTCTGACTGGCACAAAGGTTTGAAAGTGCAAGGTCTTTATTTTATTACAAAACACTGGCTGTCTGGATAAAAGAGATGAAAAGTTACTAATTTCAGGCTTTACTTCAAACCCTTTAATCTTGCAAATAAGTGCCTTAGTGAGGACTTTGTTATCTCCTAAAGCCTAGCTAGAATTGCTCATGTTCTTTGTCTTTTCCTGAGGTACTTACCTTATCCCAGGTGAGTCAAATGAGACAAAAGGGAATCCACTGGAGGAAGTGATTATTTAATAGAGCTTTTCTTTTTAAACCTTAACTTGTGCTGTTGGCAAATATTATGAAACACGATCATTTCATTGCCATAAATAATGTTATATAATTAAAATTCCATTCTGTTGTTGGGAAGAGTGTGATAAACTGTGAATTGGTAATTCTATTTATTAAAAACAGAGGCATTAATTTTGACACATTGAATTATAACACAGACAAACAGATCTTGTGTTTTAATTAAATGCTCTATTTGATGAGCTTTTTTTTTTAACTCTAAGATTTAATAGTAGATCTAGAATACATATGGTATAGAACGGGGACCCTTCTCAGTAGGGAATGTAGGGATTCCACAGAGAGCTCTGTTAGGATTCAAAAGGCACCAAGCAGAGTTCCAGCCCTGTCCCCAAGCACCCTTCCTTTGTGTCAGGTCCAGTACAATTAGCTGATTTGTTAAGGTCTCTCCAAACCCCTTTATTCTTCCAAAGCTATCATCCGGGAGTCTTCCAGTCCAGGAACACATTCCTTATTTTCTAATCATGAAGAAAGAATGCATTATTTTCTAAATAAATAAATAGCAGCCAAAGTGCTTTGAGCTTTCTTTCACATTAAGCTACATTTAATATTCATTTCACATTTTTTTCTATTAATTAAAAGTAAACCGTGTATTGTATGGTACATTATCCCTCTAACAGCCCCATGTGGAGATCATGAAGTGGAAGACTAATGGTGTAGACTTTAGCATTTAGTTTTAACCAGAATAATTTACATATCTGTGAGAAGAGTGGAAGGCATGTGTAAATAAGCAGAACTCTGAGCTATCCAAGACCCTTGCTCAGTTTACTATGGACTGTGGAGTCCATGGGCTGTGTATTTATTCCATCAGTCAGGTAATTTAATGAGACTTACACGGCATCTATTTCTGCAGAAGAGACAAAAGTTATTATTAAGGAGAGGCATGTGGCAGTAAGAAAAATGTGTTTGCTTGTTTTATTTTATTCTATTACCCCAAGTAGCAAAGGTGATCCTATTCAATGTTCATTAAAGTTTACCTTTATAATTTATCAAAAAGGACCCACATCAACAGTTTTTTGCTGAGATTTCAAAATTGGAAACATTAAAATTTGATATAAAATGCCAGATATTTAGGTAGCCTTCTTACTAGAAAAATAACTACATAGCTTTAATCTATGGATTGTTATTAACGCACAAGTCTATTAACTGAACAGCAAAGAACATTAAAGAAAAGTCATCAACCTGAAAGGGCATTTTAACTTCCAATTACCAGGCTTTGGGTCCAGTTAGAAGGGAAGAAGGATGTTTCTCAAAGAACTGGTAAGTTTAAATAAATGACCACAAAAGCATAGTTTCCAGTGAATTTTTTATCCTATATAAGAAATATTCAGAGAGAGTTATACTATATAATGAATAATGTGAAGCAGTTACTGGAAGACAGATTATATTAAGGAAATGTTCTGCTTCTTTGATATAGAAGCCGTGGTAATCAAACTGATATAAGCAATCAGTTCTTAAAATATGCCTTGTATTTTAGGAAATCACCATAAAGGGTACAAAATTCAATGAGGACGCTGAGTATAAGATTCCAAACATCCTGAGGAAAAGTGAAAAACCCAATTGCCAAGAATGTTTTCAAATATTCATACTTTCTGGCTTCCATGGAGCTAAATATAAAATATAGAACAGAACACTTGTCTTGATGAATGATAACTCTCTTGCTCAGGTAATTGCAAATGCTGTTCATATCAATTGAATTACTTTGATATCTACTAAGACTTGATTCCATTTTAGCAAGACTCAAATTAATATTAAAATATTTAGAATGGGTTGAATCGCTGCCTTTTCTTATAAAACAAAAACAAAAACGTAATCTTTGTACAACACTTGTAGGAAAGTACAAGTGTTCAGACATAGAGCCTGCTTTTTTACCATGGCCTCTAGAGTGTTCGCACTCCCACAAATACTGTCAGACCTGCTAAATGGCATAGCCAAATTCTTTTGGAATCTTTTTATAATACAATGATGCGTAAGTGTAAGTCAACGTAGCATTTGACTCTTCAAATATCACACTAAAAAGTCCTGTAAATATGCGACTCAGTCCATGGGATGAATTTGAACCAAATCCATAAAAAAATCTGTAACTTTTTCCAAGTCTTTCCATTTCCTAACAAATAGGGTAGTGTCATTCTTTCTTGGAAAAAATTATATTAAGTGAAGTAAGCCAGACTCAAAGAAACATAAGACCCATGGTTTCCCTTATTTGCAATAACTAGTATATGTCTAAGACAAGCAGAAGAGGTCAAAAGCTATGTACATATGACCATATAACCTGATGCTAAGTGAAATGAACCCCAAGATAGGGACACAAGAGGTTTTATCTTTGTTGCTGTTCTTTTTAATGTACTTATAATGCACTATGTGATTTTTTTCTTTCTTTGTACATTCTTCCCCTATGGTATAACCCCTGTTGTCACTGTAATTGATTCCGTCGTCCTGCATGTTGTATATACATTTTTCTAATTTGGGGAGGGGAAGGGAAATAACAAAATGCTGGAATAAGGATGACCCATTGTAACAATGAGCTGTACAGTATGTTGAAAACAAACTTCACATCTTTGAGGGGAGAGGGGGAAAGTTGAGAGGAGAGTGAGGAGTTGGGGAGGTGGGGAAGAAAGGGATGGTAAAGAAAAAATAAAGGAGGATGTGACAATGCTTGATAGGAAATGTACTCATTACCTTCCTCATGTAACTGTAACCCCTCTGTACAGTATTTTTACAATAAACAGTATATATTAAGAAAAAAATCTGTAACTTTACCATGGTGATATAATGCTATTCTTACTCATCATTATTCCTAAAGGAGAATCTCAGGTCAAGATTCTTTACCTTTGATGTGACAATACCTTTCTCAGTTCATGACTTTGGCCCATGTTAAATTGGGTTTTGTATTGTCCAATCTTCATTCCAAAATAATTTTATTTCAAATAATATGAGAAATGTTATTTTCAAAATGGTTAATATATAATAAAATTGAATCTAATAGAAGACAAATATATAGGAAATAGTGATTTCTATAAAATTCTTTACATTTTAATTTACTGTTCTTTTTGAGGAGAATCTCATTACTGTTATATTTCTTAGTACACAAAACATGCTTTGTACAGATATCTGAGTTGAATGTTGAAGGAATGGAACTTTATGCAAATATTATATTATGAAACTACTAAAATGTGTGAACAAAAGCTTATGACCATTCAATCATTCAGAGCCATGCTACTATATATAATAAAACACTATAATTAAAAGTCCATAATATTTTGAAATGCATCAGTTGAGATGCTATATTGTTTAACAGTTTTACACATTCATTTTCTGCTTCTTGCTAGTTACAGATACACATAAATTCTTTAGATAATTCATTTAAATTCTCTTTAAATAATAATTCTTGTTTAAATGATTCCAAATATGTAAATGGTCCTGTGACAGCAAAATCACTGAGATTTAATGATAGATTAATCTCTTTGCCATCATATAGGAAATTTGGAGGAAGAATCATATGACTATGTGGATATGATAGCTTGAGACAATAGAAAATGGAATACTGTTCATGGAGTCTTGTTCCTATGAATTAATAGCAACCATCTAAGCCCATATATTCACTTTTAGATTTTTAAGCAATTAGTTTGCAGATGTCACTAAATAAATGGCATTCATTCCTTAAGAAGAAACCATACCTGTTAACCATCTCCGCCTATTCTAGCTTTAAAGCTGGGCTTGATGTGCACAGCATGCTCAAAAACTGTGCTCACAGTTCAAATGAGCTGGATTACAGACCATGACCACTGAGAACCTCACATGACAAAGCCTTTGTGTAATTAATATGCAGGGTAAAATGCTCCCTGGACTCCTGCTAAAGCGATTTAAATCATGCACATAAAAAATGTAATCACAAATTTAGCATGGTGGACAGAGTAGTCACACTGGGCTTGATTGCATAGAAGGTTCCAAGTGTGTTTTAAATGTCCTTTAAGATTGAGATTAGGACTTGTACTTACAAGATGCATATTAATCTAAAACTCAACATTTTTCAGTGTGGGATCACAGTAGGAGAACATTATGGGCAATAGAGGTTCATTCTAATCCCAGTAGGTAATTACACTTTGAAATAATATTCTTTAATTAAATCTTGTTTGCAGTTGATTGATTTAAACACTAAATCTAAAAACCTAAATTTGAGTTTTTATCAATTTTTGATGCTTATTGCACACAACATAGCCTTTAATTGATGTTTCTGAAGTTTTAAAGCCTTTGTCCACCGTATCATGCTTGAATTTAGTGTAATTATCAACATCATTCTTTAATACTCTTGATGACTTCCTCTGGAAGCTCAATAAGTTTGAGCCACTTTAACAATTTTATATACACCCGAAAGGCATTTAATATGTCACAGTGCCAATATGTGCATGCAGGATTTTTCTGCCATACCTTTAGTTAGACATATAATCTAATTCCTTCTTTGAAATATTAACAGGTTTTTTAAATTCAAAAATACTTATCACTTTTAATATTACAGAGTAGAAATTAGGTCATATCTCTAATAACAAACAAATTACACAGACTAAAAGAAAAGAATCAAGTTCCAGATTTATATGTGTCTTTCCAAACTTGAAGTAACAGGTCATTAATAACAACAAAGACCTCCTTCCGGATACTCACAAAAGGAAATTGTGTGTATGTATGTGCGTGTATTTGTATATTCATTCTTTCATTTATCTATTCATTCAGATATTGCTTTTTTTATGTGTAAATATAAAAGAAAAAGAAAACCTTTTTCCCCTTTCCCAAACTTTTCCAAACATGATTGAAAGATTCTTTCGGACATTCTAAGGTGAATTCTTTTTCCATTCAGTAGTCTACATGACTCCAAACCTTCACAGTAACTAAAGAGAGATGTTTTAATTGTCACTGTTGTAAAGGAAGATGGTTCTGGCACATAACACTAAGATGTAATTGAATTGTAACCCTTGAAGAGTTCAGATTTCCTAAAATTCCTCACTCATCTCACATAGTGTTTCTTTTTACTGAAAGGAAATTGTAAAAAAAAAAATTCATGTCCTCTTATGACTCACAGAAAGGAACTTTGACATATGTCCTAATTTGGAGCATGATATTATCTGTCAGGGATGATCAAGGATCTTCATAATTTCTTTCAAGTTTGTAAATGACAATGAGACCATCTTAATATGCATCCATATAACCAACCAGTTATACAGTTCACAGATTTATAACTGAAAACACACAATTAGGTCTTGTGGCCTAAGCATTGTGATTTAAAGATGTTGTTCACCAGTGTTTATATTTAAATTCATATAAACAAGGATTGGCTTGCTTTCAGCTCAGCAGTTCTATATAGCAGCATCTTGCAGATGTAGCCCAGTAAATTACATTCATGATGCCATATTTAATAACTGAAAATTCACATTTTACTACAATTGCATTTGTCACTGCTGAAAAACAAACTAGTATGTAGAATGTTTTATTACAATGACTACATTCTTGTGAGAAATGATTAAGTCACTATAAGAGAAAAGTAAGGCCAAAAGACCTCACTCACCATAACACAAATATTAATCACACATAAATAATACAGGTGTCTTACAGTAAGCCACATTTCCCTAAAATATAGATTACACATCCTAAGGGCAAATAGTAGCAAAACAGACTTGAAATAAATCCCTCAAGCCATGGTGGCCAAAAGGAAATCATTTATATTTTGACAGTTTAATGTACTTTTTTGGTTATGCATAACAGATGAAAATATTCACACCAATATAAGAGAGTGAAAAAATTAAATCTGACTAATCGACCTGTTCAAAGTATGATTTTTTTAATTTACAGGAATTTTTATAACTATTCCAAATAATAAATATGCTTCCTACAATTCATCTGTATCCATTCATTTTTAATTATTTCACAGCAGCTAAGAAATAAAGCAGTCTCCAATTCAAAGAGAACTTTCCCTGTTATATTCACATACTCTATCTGGAGAGAAAGAGAGCTGCTTGCCAAGCCAGAATTCTGCAGAGTTACATGCACATCACCAGAAGGGTGCACAGGAAGTGATCCTCTCCTATGGAGAGGATCAGGAAGTTGAGAGAGAAAGAAGGCACATTTGTCTTTCACTTTTGTATTGATCTCTCTCCCTCCCTCTCTTTTTTTTTTTAACACATTCATATATTAGTTGTTTTCAAAACATATCTTAAAGGGACATAAGACAACAAAATAGAAGCTAAGTCTTTGAGTGTGTATATATGTGTTTGTATGTGTATAGATTTTACACATACTTTTCTACAAGAGTTTAAAACATTCTGGCAAATGATAAAATTTAGAACACATGGGTAGATAAAGATACAGAGAGGAGATGGGGATAATGTGTTAGCTTGTGATAAGAATGCAGACATGCTAATAATATAAGGAGTCCAAGGTATAAAAATTCAATTCAGAGATTGGCAAATGAATAACAAAACTTTTTGTAAAGAAATTAACACAATATATATCAACGTTTTAGAAATATAGCTAGCACACATTTAGTGCTCTCAAAGTTACTGCTGGAAATTGTCACTATTCAACTGAATAAAAATATGGTAAGAGAGGGAAGGAGAAGAGACAGAGAGACCTAAATAAATGCATTGATCAATTAAATGTAATAGACATCTACAGACTATTTCACCCAGCAGCATCAGTACATAAATTCCTCTTAGCAGCCCATGGAACATTTTCTAAAATAGATCATATCCTTTCTAACAAAAACGTCTGTGCAAATTTAAATATAAATCATATTACTGTCTGGATCCTGTTAGACTGCAATGGAATAAAATTAGAGTCCAACAGGAAAAGCAATCATAGAAAATTAACAAACATATGGACACTGAAAAACACATTGTTAATAATCAGTGGGTCAATAAAGAGATAAGAAGGGAATTTCAAAAGTTTATGTAATTTGATAACATGAACACACAAAATACCAGCTCCTCGGGGACATAGCAAAGGCAGTACTCAGAGGCAAATTTATAGCTCTCATTGCCTAGATCAACAAATAGGAGAAATCTAAAATCAATAATGATGGCTCCTCAAAGTCCTTACAAAACTGGAACAAGCCAAATCCTAAACAAGTAGACCGAAGCAAATAATGAAAGTTAAATCAGAAATAAATGAATTAGCAACTAAAAAAGCCATAGAAAGGGGGCTGGGAAGGTGGCTCAGTGCTTGCCTTGCATGCATGAGGTCCTGGGTTCAATTCTTCAGCACTACATAAGCAGAAAAAGCTGGAAGTGGTGATGTGGCTCAAGTGGTAGAACACTAGACTTGCATTGATGAGCTGGGGGACAGCACCCAGGCCCAGAGTTCAGGCCCCATGACTGACCAAAAAAAAAAAAAAGCCATAGAAAGAACCAAAACAAAACAAAGAATTGTTTCTTTGAAAAAAATTAATAAAATTAACAAACTTTTAGCAAATATAACTGAAAGAAGAAGAGAAATAAATAAATAAAATTAGAGACAAAAATGGGAACATCGCAACAGGAACAAGCAAAATTCAGAATATTTGTTATGCCAACAACCTGGGAGTAATGGAAGCATTACTGGAGAAAAACCCAAACTGAACCAAAAAGATTTAAGCCAATTAAACAGACCCATAACAAGTAATGAAATTGAAATGAAGAAAAGCCTAGGACCCAATGGATTTACTGCTAAATTCTGTAAGTAGAATTCACACCAAGACCTCTGAATTTCTTCAGTGGAATAAAAAGGGAAAGATCACTACTAAACTCTATGAAACCAGCATAACACTCATCCTAAAACCAGATAAGGACTCATTAAAGAAAAAGAAATATAGATCCATTTCTTTGATGAACATCGATGCAAAACTGCTCAATAAAATTCTGGCCAACCAAATTCAACAAATAACCAAGGATCTCATATACAAAATATACTTAGTGTTCAGAAAATTAACTCCCCAAAAATAAAACCTTAAAGAAACAATAATCCAATAATAAATGAACTAATGACTTAAAGAGAGATTCCTCAGAAGAAGTAAAAATGGCCATAAAACAGCTGAAGAAATATTCAACATTTCTAGCCATAAGGAAATGTGCATCAAGACACTATAAAAATTACACATTACCCCAGTTAGAACGACCAATATCAAGAAAACTAACAATAACAAATGCTGGCTTGGATATGGCCAAAAGGGAACTCTATTCCACTGCAATGTAAGCTTGTTCAACCACTATGGAAAGTAGTATAGAGAGTCTTCAAAACACTAAATATGGAACTACCCTATGATTTAGCAATTCCACATCTGGGCATCTTTTTAATAGAGCAAAAACGAGGCCACAATAAAGTCACCAGCACAACCATGTTCATTGCAGTATTATTGACCATAGCCAAGGTATGGAATCAGCCCAGATGCCCATTAATGGATGAGCAGATCAGGAAACTGTATATATGCACAATGGAATTCTACACATCCATCAGAAAAAAATGATATTGTGCCATTTGAAAGGAAATGGAATAACTTGGGAAAAAATATATTAAATGAGTAAGCCAAACCCAGAGAAACATAAGTTGCATGGGTTCCCTCATTGTGGTAGCTACAATAGGCTTAAAAATATACATATAAACACACTGGGTGGTAAGAAAGGGGTTACAAATGAATTAACTTAAGTGGAATAGACTCCAGGGAGAGCTCATATATTGTGATTCTTTAAAAAGACCAAGTCAATAAGTCCAACAAAGTAAGTACCAGTGAATGGGGACTTGCAGTGAATGGGCCGCAGGGAGAGGCATAGAAGAATAAAAGTGGGAAGCAGGGATAATGCAGGCAAGAACTCATTGCGTATACCTACCATAGAATTGAGAAATATAAGGAAAGGGGATGAATCAAAAAGGCAGATAATGAGCTGGGCGTTGGTGGCTCACTCCTGTAATCCTAGCTACTCAGGAGGCTGAGATCTGAGGATCGAGGTTCAAAGCCAGCCCCGGCAGGAAAGTCCGTGAGGCTCTTATCTCCAATAAACCACTCGGATACCGGAAGTGGCGCTGTGGCTCAAGCAGGCTCGCCTTGAGCTGAAGAGCTCAGGGACAGGGCCCAGGCTGAGGGTTCAAGCCCCATGACCGACCAAAAAAAAAAAAATGACTTCGAAGTGATGACACAGATCAAAATGCATTGTACACATAAACTGCCTTGTTAAGCTGCCAAAAAAAAAAAAAAAAAAACCCCAACCTAAAATTAAGAAAGGGAAGGGATGGATTAGGAGCAGTGGGTGAGAATGTGGAAAGGGTGACATTGACCAAGATGCACTGTATTTATAAACTACTTTGGGGAATGATAAATTCTACCGAAAGATAAAGTAATCAAAAGAAAGAGAGAAAATGAATGACGGAAGGGCAAAGAGAAACAGAGAGAAAGGAGGGAGGAAGGTAGGGAGGTAGAGATGAACAGTTTGAGCCCATTTCCTTTCACTCACTTTCTGAACTGATAGTCTGCATTCTCCTTCTCTGCTTCTTCTACCACTCAGTTTCAATTCAATCCAATCATAATATCCATTTTCATAATAATTCTTGGACCCCTCTTGATAAAATCCCCATATTCTCAAATCCAATATTCTAATTTCTACTCTTATCTAATATAAACTCTCATTAGCACTTGACTCAATTGGTCTCTCTACCTTTCTAAAAATATTTTCTTGGTCACAGTGTTCTCACATTCTTGGTTTTCTCTTTGCTCCATTGTTGGCCATTTTATAACATCATTTACTAGATTTTTCTGCTGAGGTCAGTTGATTAATTTCAAAGACTTATAAATGTAGTGCTATTTCTATTTCTCTGTCCTTCTACCTATTTGAGTTAACTCAGACCAGTAGTGCTAAATTCTAACTTGAATACTCAAAAATATTTCTAGAACTTAAAACTCATATCCTATCACTATTTAATTTTACCTCTTAAACAGAAGATGTGCAACATTAACATAGTAAGAACTTAAGCTATGTATCTATTTTTTTCGGTCTCCAATTCTTCTTAAACTTTCCTAACCCAGGCAAGTTGACCATCTATCTAAGCCAAAATACAGGATCATGTCCTTCTCTTGTTCAAAATGAAGTGGAGTTCTCCATTGAATTCCCATGGAGCTAAGAATAAAATGAATGGAACAGGTTCATTGTGAACTGGTTACATGTCAGTCTGGTGCTGTCTCACATTCATGTACATAATTCCCTAGAAGCATGCTGGAAGCCTAGTATTCATTGTAAACCAGGTTTCTAGATATGATGAACATGGACCACATAGCTCTCAACTTCATTGTAAACCAGGTTTCTACATATCATGAACATGGACCACATAGCTCTCAACTGCATGTGAACTCTCAACCCCATCTGAGGAACCCCAGAAACTCTGGGTCTTAGACCCAAACATCACAAGAATTCTGAACCTGGACCATGAAAGCACTTTTTGTTACTAACAGGAACTGGGACAGTGGCTAGGCTCTTTGA
Source organism: Dipodomys ordii (assembly GCF_000151885.1). Taxonomy (NCBI): domain Eukaryota; kingdom Metazoa; phylum Chordata; class Mammalia; order Rodentia; family Heteromyidae; genus Dipodomys; species Dipodomys ordii. The sequence continues at coordinate 8,387,020 of NW_012267221.1, forward strand.
GGTTGGGAAACAGTCTTTTCAGTACATGCCACAGCTTTTCTTGAAAACTACAAGTGAAATGGGAAGAATCTTGTCTGTTCAAGGCTGACAGATGTTCGACAGAATCATTCTCTTCACATTTATTTGTTCACAGTGTTCCGCTCAGGGTGCCGCTGTGCATCTCTTAGGTATTCTTTCCTATGTGTTCTTTCTCCATTACTAAGCTCCAGACACCTCCACTATTTTCAATTTCTTGAAAATTACATCTTAAATTAAATGCTAAACTAGCTGACCTGATGTAGCCACCAATGTTCTTTATAATTCCATTCTTTTAATTTCTCTGTACCACCAAGGTCCCTCTTTCTATACACTTCCAGCTGAAAGGATCACATGATGCTTCTAACTTCAGGTCATCTCAACTCTTCCTCAAGGAAACTCCCATAAGAGTGTCCAGGAAGGCCTTTGCTAGAAGATCACCACTCTGATGCTGTTAAAAACTGCTTTAGAAAGTAAGGTGTCTCCTTTTCCTTTATTTTTAGAGATTTCCCAACTCTGAAAAAAAACCCCGCTACTTTGTTGTAGATAGTTAAATGAAAATGGAACCTTAGGTAAGATCAAAAAGACGATTATAACACTTTTTTCTTAAGTAATACTTTTTCAGATTACTTGCACATAGACTTTTGTCTTTGAGTCTTTGAGGCAATGACTCACTAATTGGACTCTTTTTCTTTTTTTAACTCCTTTCTTATAATAATTATGCAAAATTGTATTTTCTGATAGTACCAATTGATATATAATGAATATGTTAACTTAAAATTTTATTGTTAAGCCACACATGATGGCACATACCTGTAATCCCAGCATTCAGGAGATTGAAACAAGAGGATCTTGAATTCAATGCTACCCTGGCCTACAGAGTGAGCCCTTATTTGAGGAAAGGAGAGAGGAGAGGACCAGAGGGGAGAGGAATAAGAAGGCAGGGGAGGGACAGGAAGGAGAAGGAGAGTATTACTCTTTTCCCTTTAGATCTTACAGTATTTTCATGGGTTCCCAGCCACTGTGCCTACAGTGTCTCTGGATAAGTGAGCTCTACTAAAATGAAACAAATAATTTAAGGTAATATGCCTTGCAAATGGATAAGTGATTCTTCAAACAAAGCCCTGCATTTTCTTTTCATAGTTTGAACAATATTTTATATCACTAGATAATCATTCAACATGTATTTGGAACACTTAGAACATGGGACACAATAAACATAAGGAGTTTTGTTTGCCTAGGTTATTATGAGCTCTAAATAAAATATACTCCTCAACCAAATAAAAGCAATATTTTTTAAAATCTCCGAACAGGTTGCTATTTAATATTATTGAACAGACAGATTCACAAAAGGAATAGAACTTTGTTTTAAAAAAAATTAATCTTTAAGATCTTTAAAAACTAGGAAGATCTACAAAAAACCTTCAGTGGAAATTGATTTAAAATGTTATAATGGTTATTCTTTCTTTTTCTCTATTCTTCCTGCAAATATTCTGACAGGTTTTTTTTTCTATCCGTCTTGTGGCTTGGATTTGGGCTTGGGCGCTGTCCCTCAGCTCTTCAGCTCAAGACGAGCACTCTACCACTTGAGCCACAGCACCACTTCCAGTTTTCTAGTGGTTTATTGGAGATAAGAGTCTCACAGATTTTCCTGCCTGGACTAGCTTTGAACTGTGATCCTCAGATCTCAGCCTCCTGAGTAGCTAGGATTACAGGCATGAGCCACCAGCGCCCAGCTCTGACATTGTTTTATACACTTTTTCTTACATGCTTTTCTCAAGTTTATACCAGGCATGATGTTCATACAGTCCAATATGATTGGGTAATTCCATATTTAAACCTTACCCCAACTATCCCCACCTCTCTTAGAAAGTACACTAGGAAATATAATACTATAAAACTGACAATCATTCAACTGTATTTATACTACTACCAAATTAAACTATATTAAAAACTGATAAAGATAAGAAATTTGTACTGGATTACATCTTTGGACTCATGGGTCTGAATCAATAAATTCTAAAGATAGAATGACTACTTTTTTTCCATTGGCTATACAAAAAAGCTAAATTAGTTCTTCCTGTTAATATTTTAATGTTCTCTCTTATCTAGTCTATATGCTGCTCTCCACTTTGCTTTTCTCCACACTGCCTCATCCCCTTCCTCTTGCTTTAGATGACATATCTTTCCCATACCAGGCTCAAAAGTCTGAAAAGTCAGACTTCTGAGAATTGGTCCATCAAAGGCAACTTTCTTTTCTTCCCTCCCTACTATGTAGAGATATTAGCTAATAGTTGTAGATTCATGCACATTATTTTACTAAAAAAAACCTGTCTTTCAGCTAGATAGCATGAATATCCACGTTTGTAGATATCTCAAAAATTTGTTGTTATTCAAAATATATCTTCTTGGAACTAGAGGTATGATTCAAGTGGCAGGGGAGCAATTTCATGTTAAAACAGAAAAAGAAAAAAAGCCAAGCTAGAGTGCTAGGTCCTGAGTTCAAGACCCAAAGCTGGAGAGTTAAAAAGTAAATAATACAAAATATGTCTATTTTAGCACCTGGAAGATTTCTGGAACTACATCAAACATTTAAAATTAACATTCAGCTAGCCCAGGGAGGTATTTTGCTAGTTTTTTAAATAATTTTTTGCTGTTTTGTCAATAAATCATCTACTATAATGTAAAATTCAGAAACATTGTAATAAAGAAAATTGGGGGAAAATTATTAACTTTGGGGAAAAGGTGAGGGGAAATGCTGCCATGTCAGAAGAATATCATTAGTTTTCCTCATCCTCAGTTGACATCTCCTCAGTCAATAGATCTTCAACAATTAACTTTGAACTCAGTTAACAAAAGTAGCATAATGCCTTAAAAATATTCTCCAGCCAGGAGTGATGTTAGTTTCTCAAAAGCTGAGGTAGAAGGATTTTTTTTATTATAAAGATACTGTACATAAGGGGGGGTGTTACAGTTACATGAGTAAGGTGATGACTACATTTCTTGCTGAGCATTGTTACCCCCTCCTTTGTTTCTCTCCAGCCATCCCTTCCCTCCCCATCTCCCCAACTCCTCCCTCCCCCCCAAAATTGTAGAGTTTGTTTTTTAACATAGTGTCTTGTACATCTCATTGTTACAATAGGTCAGCCTGTATCCTTGTTTCAGCATTTTGTTATTTACCTTACCCTAACCAAATTAGAAAAATGTATATACAAGATTCAAGGTACAGGAAGAACATATGAAAAAAACAAAAGAAATCACATAGTACATTATAAGTACATTAAAAACAACAGCAACAAAGATAAACCTTCTTGTGTCTCTATCTTGGGGTTTGTTTTGCTTAGCACACCATCTTATATGGTCATATGTGCATAGCTTTTGACCTTTTCTACTTGTCTGGTAAGGTTATCCTAGATGTATACTAGTTATTGCAAATAAGGGAAACAATGGGACCTATATTTCTTTGGATCTTGTTTATTTCATTTAGTATAATTTTTTCCAAGTCTTTCCATTTCCTAACAAATGAAGCAGTGTCATTTTTCCTTATGGAGGCAAAGAATTCCATTGTGTGTATATACCACATTTTCTTGATCCATTCATCCATTCATCTACTGAGGGGCATCTGGGTCGGTTCCATAGCTTGGCTATGGAGAATAATGCTGTGATAAACACATAAACAGTTGTGCTGGTAGGTTTAGGGTGGCCTTGTTTGTGATCATTTGGGTAAATGCCCAAAAGTGGGATTTCTGGGTCATAGGGGAACTCAAGGATTTCTTCAGTCCTAAGAGTTTAAGATCATCTGGGGTCAGTTAGACTGTATCACAATTACTGGAGATGATGATGATGATGATAGAAGGTCTCCAGAATTTTGAAACATGGATACACTACTTATTGTGCCATTTACTTGCTGTAAAACCATGTGATACTGAAGAAACATCTCTAAACTTTACTTAAACATTTTTAAGAATCTTGATTTCAACAGTGATTTGTAATTATCATTGTTGAAATCAAGATTCTTGAAAATAGGGCCCAACCTACCCTGAATGTCAATGAAATAATAAGAACTTTTCCATCCCCTATTGTTCAGATAATGCAAGGCATCACAAAAGAACAATACTAATATTCCACATTAGAATAATTGGCAGGGCAAAGTATCTGAGGAAACGTGAGCACTGCATTTCCTTTTCTCTTCAGGCTTGGGAACTGTAGTTTCTGGAAGAAAACAAAAAATCAAACAAAGACACACAAAACAAAGAAACTTGAATTCAGGGATAGAAAGAACAGAAGAAAATGGATAAGCATTGTTGTAAACTGGGAAGTGAAAATCTATATACTTAAGAGTCAGACCTGCAATCTTCCTCTTTCCCCACGTCTAGTACACACAGCTAGACTTATGCTGTCTTCCATATTCTGAAAACAAGTAAGTCAGCCAAGCAGGCAGCGTACCCCAGATTAGAGATTGTCAGTGAGCAGTCCTTCTTTTGTGCAGTAGACTTTAAATCTGCTCAACAAAACATTGCCAGATAATTTTGAGATCTAAATGATAGCTGTTGAAGAAAACAAAATAGAAAAAATAGAAAACAAGGAAATAGAAACAGAGATCATGGTGATATAAAAAATTATGGGAAAGTAATGTCATTATTATACTTGGAAATATGACTTAAAAATACCTTCATTCACAAAACATAGAGATAGGATGTTTTTGAAAAAGAAAAGCCGTGATAGTGGTAGACACTTGCAATCTTAGCACTTGGAGGGCTGACACAAGGATATGGTGAGTTGGAGACCATTCTGGGTTTTAGTGTAAGACCCTGTATCAAGGTGAAAGAGTAGGGGAGAAGGAAGGAACGAATGAAGGAACAAAGGAACAAAGGACGGAGGGAGAGAGGGAAGGAAAAGAGAGAGAGAAAAGGGGATAAAGAAATAGAATATAAAACCAACTGTGAAAATATAAAGTATAATATCAAAATCAGAACATACTGTATAAGTGTTGGACATATCAGCAGACCAAAATATCATAAAAAGAAAAATATGTATCTAGGTCCTGTAAACTGGCTTTGTGACTAGTGTTATAATTAATATGGCTCTGCATGTGCCTGAGTTACATCCATTCAGATATATGCTCGAGTAGTATCAATTTATTGAATGTTAGTTTTATTTTTAGTTTACTGAGAAACCACCATACTGATTTCCATAGTGATTGCACTAATTTACATTCTCCCCAAGAATACAAAAGGGTTCCCTCTTCAAATCCTCATTCACATTTTTTGCTGTTCATGGTTTTGACAATGGCCATTCTGACTTGATTGAGATGTTTTCAGCTGTATAGAAAAGCAAAATTATGTCATTTGGGGAAAATGGATGGAACTAAAGAACATCATATTAAGCAAAGTAAGCTAGGTCCAGAAGGATAAAAGTTATGTGTTTTCTCTTACAAGTGGACCCTAGACCTAAAACATAAACATATACCTACATACACACATGCATATGTGTGTGTGTGTGTGTGTGTGTGTGTGTGTGTGTGTGCGTAAAACATGTCTCAGCTTCCTGAATAGCTAGGATTACAGCTGTGAGCTACCAGCACTTGAATGACTTTCTTCTAGAAGCATGAAAGAGTAGTTATATCCATACTGTGAATGCTTGAGCATTCAGTACCTAATGTAGAACCAACTTGGATTACACGAAGGAAAGGAACAGTGAAGTACACATTATTGTATACCTTCCTTCTTCACATGCTCATAGCCCTCTGAAAGATAATCTTTCATAAGAATGGGGATTGGAAGGACTTTTCTAAATTTCCCTGAGTTGGCTTCATTCTTAAGTTGTTATTTTGTTTGAAGTATTAGCCATACAACTTGCCTTATAACTTTGACAAAATGACTTAGGGTTTCTGTGCATAAGTTTTTCTGCCTATAAAATGTTAGGTAATATCAAAAGGCATTTGTGACAGAATTGTAATAAATATTACATGAAATTTTCCAACAAAAATATATGATAGTACTTAACATGTGATCAATAGATCTAGTATAGTCTTTAAAACATGTTTATTTAAAATTAATCTTAAAATGCTTAATGATTATTAACTATTATTGATGTCCAAAGGGATGTTGACATTAACAAAACATAACAAGTAAGTTTATCATGCATATGAACAGCTTTAGAAAATAGAGAAGAAAAAATTTCAATGTGTCCCATATTCAAACATCCCAGCATGAATGAACATGACATTGTAATGAGTTGGGCAAATCAGTCCTGATTTTCTTTCTATTTGCTATTTCCTGTTCCCCATTTATTGCCTTTATTATGAGACCTATTTCCTCTGTTGACCTACTCTTTTTTAGGTCAACATACAGTTTTCTTGATAACATACCTTTTCTTGAAACACTTTTTCAACATTCTGAGCATTTGGCTTATCAAACATGTTAACTGATTTTGACTGCTCGATGGATGTTTCTGAAAGGATCTTTTGATAGGATACAATTAGATTTTGTAGGCACTTTGTCCATAGTAAATGTAACCAGGATGCATAGAAGTGAACTTTGAACATAGGGTCCCAGGCTCTGCATTATTAAGTTATAGTATAGTTAAGTACACTGTAGGAATCCAAAGTTGGCCCTGTAGTGGATGACTTGGAGAATGGGAGCCACCATCTGCACATTCAGATAGATGCTTGACACGTATTGCCCTCAGATTCCTGTGAAGTTGACTGAGCACAGCAGGTGCCAGGGAATTGCTTGTGCTCCTTAAATTCATAGCGTGTTCAATGTTCAAGGAGTTAATTAAAAAATACTCTCCAGATTTACACATTTTCTCAGAGTAGATCAAAAGAGGGTTTGGAAATACAAGCCTAAAGTAAATAAGACCAACTGCTGATTTTTCAATTAGGTTATGTTTCAGGGATACAAAATTACATATTCCTTTCCTATGCACATCCCCTGCACTTTTTAAACACAGAGCAACCCATTATTAAGCTATTAATCACCTCTTCCAATTAATTGCTGGAAAATGACCAGGGTTCTAGTAAGCACTGTTGCAATTGAAAAGCTCTTTGATATTTGGCAAGGTAAAGTTACAGGCAGTAGTAATTTGAGACCACGAGGCTATTAGCTGCTGTTTAGAATCTCAATTATTCTAAAGATAGATAATTACGACTAAAACAAATTTATTCTCCTACATTAGTTAAGTGCTTCTTTTTTTCTTTTTACTTTACCAAATTGAGTTTTTCAGCCACTAAATATAATTTCCATGTGAAAAATTGACCTGAAGAGTATGAAGTAAAGCTACAAGTAAAGGCTGTGTTTTCACTGAAGAAAATAAATACATTTCTTGGACACTGGCTGTTAAAGCTAATTGATTTATTGGCTCAGTAGATAGTATACTACTGTCGTTATACCCTTGAGACAGGGAAGCTCTTCAGAAAAGAGCTAAATTCTGCCACATCAGTGTGACAGTTGAAGTACACCCTTCCTTTCTTCAAGTGTTTCTGTTTTCTTGGAGCTTAAAAAGAATAAAAAGGAAAAAGATTGGTTGAAATCAACTGAGTGCTGCCATGTCCCTTGGCTTATGAAATGTGTATTTTTACTGCTTTAATGTTCCTGAGAAGTTAATAGTGTGGGGGTTCTTTTCTTTTTAATCATATTCCTTTCATAGTAAAATATTTATTCAAGCAAATGTAAAGTACTTGTCAAAATATGAGAATATGAAATTCCCATTTTTAGGTTTCTTAAAACAGCAGTGATACAAAATATAAAGTGATGTATTTTCCCCCCAGGGCTTGCTTTTAAATTCATGAAATTACCAAATATGTTTTTGTTTTATTTTCCTTCTACCTTTTGGTTGCTATATAAATTAGTAAATATAGTGAGAGAACTTCCTCAGCTGCAGTTGATCCCAACATTGTACAATCATCTCCGTGAAAAGCTCTGAAGACAATCAAATAAAGGGGAAATCATAAATGCTAAACTGGTTCTATCTAGATGATTCCTCAACAGGAAGTGTAGTCAGCAGATTTAAGGAGGCTTTTAAGAACTCAGTTCAGAAAGCAAAACAAGGATGGTGTGTCCTAGCAGGTTGACATGGAAGAGAGGAAGGATAGAAGAGACAACTCCAGATTCAGGATTTTCTGTAAAACCAGATGACCTCTGGTCCTCCATGAGAAACCTTATTTCTGGTGTTCCAACCTTCTGCTGAAACTGCTATTGATCTGAGCTGGTAGAAATGGCAATCTAGTTGATAGTTAACATTTTCTTAAAAGTTTCTGTACTCCTAAGAATATTGATATAATGGTATTCAGAATATAAATTTAATACATAAAGAACATTTTCCCCCTTCCAAGTAAGAGCATTAAAATGAGGTTCAACAATGTCATTGTCATGTTTGGCCCAAGGGCCCATTTAACTCCATGTGCTGACTTCAATCAAAACCAGAAAAAGAAAAGGAAGCTTAAATACATTCAAAGGAAACTAATCAAACATATTTCCCTCACATGTCAAAAAAAATGTCTGGATAATATCTGGTAAAGAGGTTAATTAGTTTAAGGAAACAGAATTTCTTTTCTTTCAGATTCTCACATTTTTCTATGTTGTTTTCTTATTCTCTCTCACCAGGATTATTGTCCCATCCAATTTCCTTGATATACTCTTGCACAATATATAATTGTTGACTTTTCATAGGAGGACACCTTTAAAACAAATCGCTAGATTTGCTGTGTCCATGTTTCTAAAGGAGAAATCTTACTAAGTGATTCGCAAATTAAAATTGACCTTTTGAATATAGAAAGCTATGAAGACTTCATTTGAAATCAACAGTTTGGGAACAGGAAGTTTGGAATTTCAATTAATTTAACTTGAACAAAATGAGTCAGTCAGTGGACTAAGACAAGGCAAAGGTTTTTCTTTGAAATTGGTGGTTTCCTTCAACATGCTCCCTGGATAGGAGCAGATACATTTAAGAATGAGTACACCTTGTACATACATACTTAACATGGAATAATAAGCATATAGTCATGTAACCATTTCTAAAGGGTCTGAATTTTGTGGGATGGCTGAAAATGAAAAACTGACTAGATTTCCTGTATGAATCAGTGTGTCAGTGCCTCATGCCTGTAATCCTAGCTTCTTAGGAGGGTAAGATTATTGGAACTGTGGTTCAAGGCAAACCCAAGCAGAAAAAAATGGGTGAGAGACTCCCTCCTAAACAAATTTTGGACATAGAACATCTGATATCCTTGCTATCTGGAAGCCTAACATAGGTTGATCACAACTAGGCATCCAGGCCAGGGTGGAAGAGTGATCTTATCTCAAAAATAATAGAGCTGGAAAAGTGGCTTAACCATAAAAGTATTGCTTAAGAAGTGCGATACCTTCAATTCAAACTCTGGAATCATCAGAGAGAGACAGAGACAGAGATGATGATGATGGTGATGATGATGATGATGATGATGATGATGATGATGATGGTGATGATGATGGTGATGATGATGATGATGAGCTAGCTACCAGTGAAAAGTATTACCCAAATGTAATTTTCCAATATTTCCATATGCATTTCCCTACCTTGTTGTTGTGTTTTGCATGTACTTTTTTTGCATCTGTGCTAAACTACAAGTTATAAAACACTGTGTTTCCTAAAGAGCACAGTGACTGAGTGGATAGCTGAATGACAAAGGTCTCTGCACTTCTCAATCTTCCTTTGATGAGACAAATCCCTAAGCAAAAACTGGGTTGGATGATAGACGTGGCTGAGAGGATGGCTTCTTATGGATAAGGAAATCCTTTATACTTAATGAAGTGTGCCACTCACTGACTCCTCTAGTCATTGTAAACTGTTCCCATGAGCCTTGTAGGTTAATATGAATCTGATCAATAAAACCAATGCATGTATCCTTCACTCCTTTGAGTTTGTATCTGTTAGACTACTGGGGAAAAAAACTACTTTCTTACTTGACCATTAACAGCTGGATGCCAGCAGCGAACACCTATAATCCTGGTTGGAAGCACAGGTGTCACGGTTTGAGGCCAACCTAGGAAGCATTAGTTATGAGAGCCTATTTCAAAGATAGATAGCACATAGAGGGAGGTATGGATCAAGTGGTAGATCACCATTCTAGCTAGCTCAAACTAGGTAAACTACAGTACTGCAAAAAATCAAAAACAAAAAAAAAAGGTCTCTAACAGTCTTAAAGGTTGAAATAAAAAGCTAAATGACTGCCAGGAATGCTGCTTTCATGCTTTCAAAGAAATGAACCAAAAAAGGGGGGATACCTTTATTTATAAATTATACTAAAGTACCTAAACAGTACTCATAGATAAGTGAATGAGGAAGTGTATGAAGACAAAAGTATCATAGTATAACGATGGCAATCCAAACTAAACCCATTCTCCAGTGTTACCTTTTTCTGCCTCAGTAATTATCCATTCTTAACAGGACAAAGACATGATATATGCAAGCCCAAACTGATGACAGTACAAAGCAGCACAGAGAAGTCTGAAGACAATGGAGAAAAAGTGGAACCATACAGGGTAGCAATCCAGATCTCCTTAAGTAATGTTTTAAAATCTTACGTACTGTTCATGTACGGCTAAGACTTTCTGCAACCCTGCTGATATATAATACACAAATTTTAACCTAGTCCATACATAGGGCCCCTTTAATGTAAAAAAATTATTATTCAGGAATACAAAGGCAATGAATATAATTTTCAGAGAAATTATTATGCTAGTTTAAAAAGTGGTTATTCAGCCTTTTGTACTGGGAGAATTTTTGTTTCATTTTGTTGTTTGATATAGTTTTGCCCTGTAGCCCACTTTGGTCTTGAATTCCTGATTCTCTTAATTCCTAGTTGGTTGGAATTACAAACATCCCACTTACTATCCACATTTTTGCCAGAATTTTTTATGTAGGCATAAGGGTCTGATACTTGCTTTTGCCATCTGTCCTCCATTACTTAGGTGACAAGTATATGCCTATTGCATGAATACCAAAACTAACAGAACAAAAGTAAGACACTTACTTACATTAGGACCAATAGCAAGAAAGAAAAAAAATACTTGTGTCCCTATCTTGGGATTCATTTCCCTTAACATCATCTTATTCGGTCATATGCACATAGCTTTTGACATTTTCTGCTTGTGCCAGACATATACAAGTTATTGCAAACAAGGGAAACCATAGGACCTATGTTTCTTTGGGCCTGGCTTACTTCACTAATATAATTTTTTCCAAGTCTTTCCATTTCCTAACAAATGAGGCGATGTCATTCTTTCGGATAGAGGCATAGAATTGCATTGTATATATCCATGTGATTTTTTTTTTGTTTCTTTGTATGTTCCTCCCCCAGGGTATAACCCATGTTTTCACTGTATTTGATGTTGGTGCCCTGAATCTTGTATATACACTTTTCTAGCTTGGGGAGGGGAAGGGAAAAAAATAAAATGTTTAAACAGGGATACAGGTTGATCCATTGTAACAATGAGATGCATAAGACACTATGTTGAAAATGAACTTTACAATTTGGCCGGGAGGGAGAGAAGGGGGAGTGTAGTTGGGGAGGGCGGGAGGGTAGGGGAAAAACAAAGGAGGAGGTAACAATGCTTGATGGGAAATGTACTCATTACCTTGCTCATGTAACTGTAACCCCTCTGTACAGTATTTTTACAATAAAAAATGTATTTTAAAAAATAAAAGTAAGATATTCTTCAGAGTATGTGTTGTTTTGTTTTGTTCTTAGTACCAGTATTAGGACTTGAACTTCTTGCCCGAGCTAAGTCCTGTAGCTTTTCTGCTCAAGGCTAGTGTATTGCCTCTTAAGTCAAGCTCTGCTGTGGAGATCAGAGTCTCCCAGTCTTCCCTGCCTCAGCTGCCTTCTAAAACAGCAATCGTCAGATCTCAGGCTCCTGAGTAGCTGGGATTATAGGTGTGAGTGCCTGGGAGCTTTGTGGTTTTAAAACCCATCCCCATGATAGATTTAAGGAAAAGTTAGAAAGCAAATTGTAAAGAAATCAGAAATGTCAGGAAAAAATTGCTCTTATTTTATCAGATTTTTGCCTACTTTCTTAGAATGTTGAGGGTGGAGAGAGAAGGAGGTTTTGAAAATACCATTGCATTTACCTGTTCCTTGCAAAAGGAAGCAGCAATCCAGTGCACAAATGGCTACTCTTGCTTTCCTGGTGTTCTAATGTGTTATAAAGTCCTTTATAAGACCTGATTCCCAACTGAGTACTTCCTTTCACTATTAACTCCCTAAACCATGAATATTTAAAGCAAACAAAGTTTAAACCCCTGACTCTTTTCACAGTTAGTATCTATAATCCTTTTTTCCAGACTAGGTATTTTTAAATTGTGTTAAATCTTTCATCTTCCTTCTGGTCAATTTCAAGGTTTTTATTGAATCAAATGCAATTTTTTAATACCAGCTTTTCTTTTGCTTTTAGACACTTCTACTGGCTTAGCAAGTAAAACCTGTTCAAATTAAGTGTGTGTGTGTGTGTGTGTATACATACATACATACATATATATATATATATATATATATATATATATATCTCACCTAGAGATGATTCACCTCTAGGTGAAACTTATTTTGTTGATGTATCAATTTTAAATTAGTCCTGAAAAACTGAGGATATTTTTCTTTTTGTGTACTTGGAAAGTTATTTTTTCTATTTTTAGCAACATTCTACTTTCAATAGTGCTAAAAAGATAATATGTGAATAAGCAAATTTTCAATTATATATAGTTTTCTGATTAATTGACAGAAAAAATACTAAAAATCAAAGTAATTGAACTAATTTGTAACAGGGATTTTCTTCCCATATTAAATGAGATTATTTTCTATGAAGTTATAAAAGATGTTGTAGTACCCTCCATTATTTATTTCTCTTAAATTGTAAAACCAGAGGAAAGGTAAAGAAAAAAAAGTTAACCTCTAGTGACCAAAAGTGCACTTGATCTGTTATTTTGTATTCTATACTCTTCAAAAGAGCAATATAAACAGAATTATTTATGCCTAGCAAAATGTTGCTTAATTACTTATGCACCACTGTTTGCTTGTATTTTAAGCTCTCTCTACCACCCACAGGCAGACGTTAAACAGCTGCTAAAAGCTAGCTTTAGTCTTGCCTGTTTGAAATTAGCATACTTGAGCTTTGAAAAAACTTTGTTACCAATTTACATATGCATAGAGACTGATATTTAGACTCGCCATATGATGTGTCCCTCAAGAGCTTTTCTTATTGCCTCCATCCTCAGGTCTCAACCTAGAGACTGTAAATCTAGCAGGTGATTAATTCTATACCCTTGAGAAACTAGCAATTAGCACTTGCAACCAGTAAAAAATTGTCATTTCAAAACCCTGTTTACTATGCCAATGTATTTTCTATGAACTCACAGTTAACTCTAAATAGATGTGCATGGCAATAGATCTGCAGACATTTCTGTCTCTTTATGTAAAATATAATATTGCTACCAGCTAATCAACCTATTAAATATATATAATTGACATTCCTTTTTTAAAATATAAAATATCACGATGTAGCAAGCATGGGAACACTATACATGATGTTTTATGTTACTAAACCTTAATCAGTTCATTTCAACATGATGACTTTGTAGGGTTTACCTGTTCTGTGTCAATTCTTATCTCTGAGAGCTGAAATTACCGCTCTTCCAGATGTTCTAATGCATTATTGAGGTCTTCTGCAGAAGATGCTGGAAAAGGTAAGATAAGGTTTTCTTTCTTTGTAGTAGTCACAACACTGAGATCAAAGACGGTAAAGTGCAGTGCTTAGTATTGCAAACTATGATGAACCTAACATTTATTTTCAAGTCGCAAACCTGTCATAAGAACTGCTCCTCAATCTCTAGTTAACCATTTCATGTGTAATTTATGAGTGGAGCAAAGGAAACGTTTTTCAAAGGCTTAAAAATACACATCTGACCACACGGTAGACTATGCTAATTATGCATGTCTATAACACAAATTTTAAATTGAAAATATATGTGGAAAGCTCTATTCTGTGAGACAAGAGCAGAAATAGAAGATATCCTAAAGAAAAGAAAACAGAGACATATTAAAATTATGCTATAGAATGACTCACATTGAACAATTCATTTTGGTCAGGCTTAGAATCTGTTAAAGAAGAATTTATACACACCCTCACATGCACACACACACACACACACACACACACACACACATCCATATACATATACACACATATATTTTTTAAATGGTTTCTGATAAAATCTGCCAAGGCTGCGGAGAGTGCTAACTGAAGTGAAAACAGAGTAATTCCATTTTCTGAAATGTTTTCAGTTCAATTCAAGGAAAAGAAGATAGGTGAAAATAGCTAGCATGCATGCTACCCGCAGTGTTAACTTACTATAACCAAAACATTTCATTCTGAATTATAGGTTACATGTTATGATTACAAGAATTATTTTTTTAAAACAGACATGTAGGACTATCTTGATTCTTAACTTGCATAACGTTCAGTTAATAGACAGGACTACTTTAAAATAGAACAGTTGTGCAGAAACAATTTAGTTTCCTGAGTTATAGTACAAAAAACAGCAAATCTCCTTAGTCCACAAGGCAAAGTTAGAAGCAAATGCAGCAATGAGCCAGAAAAGTGAACCTTATTTTCTCCAGTTGCAATCGTTAGATAGGATGCTAAAAAGGCCTGCTAGACTTTCTACTAATTACATCATCAGATCATCATACAGTTAAAATCAGTTGCAAGGCACTGGTACACAACTAAATCCCTGCTTCTAATTACTATTTTAGTCTCTTTTTCCTTGTGACACGTTGGTGATAGATCATTATTTTTTCAGCAATTTGTTCGCATTTATATGCAATATAATTGGATCTGATTAATTATTATGATTAATGACTGCAGAATTTCCTTGCAAAGCTATTAATACTGGTGGTATCAAATGAAAGACATGGACAAATTAAAGCCAATGGATTCCTGTTGCTTGTACTTGCAGTGCCGGGGCTGAAGTAACCCTTTGCTGTTCCCCAGCAAACAGAAAGTGATTGCAAACCTGAACTCTGTGGATGATTCTCAGAGGCTCATAATGTATGAAGTGTTTGGAATGATTTGGGGCTTATTTACTGCATTGTAAATGAGTAATCTGGCAGGTCTCTGTTCAAAGGGACCACAGACTGTTATTGATTTGAAGTACCAAGGAAATGTGTAGCATTAAAAATATGTAGAAAGCAATTAAGAAATAATTGTCTTCAAGGGTATTTCTAATTTCTCCATTTTCCCTAACAAACATGATATAAGGCACTTAGTTAACTTCCATTAAATGTCAGATTACAAAATTTCTAAAGGACATATTTATGTAGAGTGTGTTTTGTATTTTAAATTATACTCGGGCTTAGAAGTAGGATATTACATGTAAAAAAAGCAAACAACGTCTGAGTGGCTTAGGGGATCGACTTTCCCCTTACCTCTGGGACCTGACTTTAAATCTGGCTTTGAGCAAACTGAAGAAAAATCATTTCAATCTAATGGCAGCGGCAAATAAAAAAATCAGATAGTTTGAGTTCCTTGAAGGTGGCAGCAAGCTTTCTGCTTTATGAAGTGTCCAGAATTCTGAGCTTTAAAGGAAAGAATTGGATTTGGAGGATGCATACCTGATTATAAATTATAAAATACACATGATGTTGAGAATAATTTGCATCTGTCATAAACAGTCCCAGTCCTGTTCATAGCATGAGTCTAAATAGGGGGCTTGACGCTTCAGTCTTGCTGAGAAGATGGATTCATTCTGTCTGACCCAGAATTTGTAGTGGTGCCTGCATTAATGTGAAGATTCTAAAAAGATTTAAAAGGTAGCCTTTTAAAACTGGATGCAGATATTGGATGATGTTTAATGTGATGATGGTGGACAATTTTTTAAAATATTAAGTAATGGTTCTTAGACCATGCGATATACAAGATCAAAGAGATGACCTTAATACATAGTTGTACATTTTCCTTGATGATTTTTTTTTAGGAAATTAAACCCACTAAAAGGAGAAAGAATGTAGATTAAAAGAAATCCTTGTGCACAGGTGAGTTGCCAAATACCTAAAATCCAAATGAATTTATTCATTTTTAGGTTTTTTTTGTTGTTTTTTGTTCTTTTATTTTTTTCCCAAGATAGTGAATTCCTATGAAACTTTTACACAATTACCGACATTAAAATATAAAAATTCCTTTAAATTCATAAATTTTAGAAGATTGATGGTTCTAATTCTTAACTATTATGGAAATGATTAAAACAAATACAAGAATGCCATTTAAAATCTTCTACTCACTACAAAAATAAGTCATTTGGCCTATCAGAGCTCTTAAATAAGCCACCACTTCCACCATCATCATCCCATTCCCCTGATGAATGGCTTTATATAAATTATTTATAAAAGGATAATGCTAGTTTTTCTTCTGAGTGTGAAAAAATGGGATTAATGTCAAGATCAACATGGAATCCATTTTCACAGGCTCCTTGTATATATAAATTATGTTTATGGCAATTAATTCAGAGATTTGGGCAGCCCTTACCCCAGGTAAGGGTGGGCATTGTAGTGAAAGGCACTGATCCCAAATAAGAATTTCATTCCTTTTTCTAAGTAAGCATCACCTCCCAGGAGAGAGAGGGCACTCAACTAACGTTGAGCGTTCACTGTTACTAATAAAAGAGAGGTAATGAAACCATTAGTACAGAAGCAACGAATGACATTATTAAATATGCCACATGTGATCTACCTTGAAGAAAATTGGTTTTAAAGTCTGTTTTGTTAGAAGATGCAACATAACACAAACATACACCTTTCAGGACATGAAGAATAGGCTTGGGATCTTGGTGCTTACAATTAGAATAGATGACTTATGTATCACCAACAAGAAACAATCCTTTATGAGTGAGGTTGGTCTTAGGCAACCATTATATATCCAATGCAGAAATGTTTCAATATATAACTGACTGTTCTGCCTGGTAGCCACACACATGTCCGTGTTTTATATGTTTTGGAGGATAGGCTTCATAGTTGACTTTTCTTTGGGCGGGAGGTGCTTGAACTCTAGCCCTGAGGTGCTACTCCTGAGCAATACAGCTCAAGGCAAGCACTCTACCACTTGAGCCACAATGCCATTTCTGGTTTTCTGGTGGTTAATTGGAGATAAGAGTCTCACGGACTTTCCTGCCCAGGCTGGCTTTGAACCCCTATCCTTGTATCTCAACTTCCTGAGTAGCTAGGATTACAAGTGTGGGCCACCAATGGCTGGTGGCATGGGTTTTTATTTCAGAGTTAGAGAGACATAGTGTTGTGTCTGAGAATGGACTCCCCAAAAGAAGCCCATTGTAATTGTAGTCAAATTATATAACACAATGCTTGGAATCACTTGGTCTCTATGTTACCCTTCTAGGTCATCAACTTATTTATTGGTTGATTAACTAGGATTCAAAGCCAATAACTAATCATTGAGTAATTCAGTAGAAGAATCAAGAGTTAGGGCTGAGTATTTGTGTCAATTCTAAGCCATGGACAGACAGCAAACCATTTAAAGGGCCTGCATTAGCTCTATGCATCCTCAAAAGGCCGGAGACCTTGAAGCTGTTTCTTGCAGATGCTATTCTAACACCAAAAGCTACTCAGATAAAGAAGGCTTAGGGAAAACTTGATGGAGCCAAGACTGACCAAGGATTAGAAACTTCCAAATATGAGTAAATTAAGATGCGGTATCCAAGTTCAGCATGGCCCTAGCAAGAATATCAATCCTGGGTCTTCCCAAATATCCCTGCTGTACACGGTGGGAGACCATGAATGGCTCAATTGTTGATAAGAAAAATTATTCACAACCTGGCTTGTCTGAAAAATACAGTTTGTGTAACATAATTTTTATGAGCTATTCCTGCTATAAAATCAACAACCTGTACTGTCCACTGTTCTCTGGACTCTATGACTCAGTGAGTTAGTGATTGTGACATGAGTTTTAACAAATGAAGTTTATGATCCTCCATGTATACTTTCTAGATATTTTTAAGATTATCTAGTTCATACTCATCTTTGGAGAAATAGGCAAAAAAAAAGCCCAGAAAATGATCTTAGGTAAATTACATATAATTAATAAATGACATGGTGAAAATAAATCCCAGGAACTAGCTATAAATATGTCATACTTTTCAATATATTTTGTAGCTGCTGACTGTTGTAAATATATATATAACATTACATTTAAGTCTTGATTTCTTTTTCTCTTTCTGGTTTTAATCAATGACAATTCCCTAAGAGATTACTGTTTATCATCTGAATAACCAATATTTTGGCTCATACTAAAGCATGTTTTTTGAAACTATTCTCTGGAGAACAAATTAAAATTCGAAGCAATCTAAATATCTATCAATAGGGAAATAGTTCAATAAATAAAGGCATATTTGTGTTATTTCCAAAATGCTGTTTGGCCATTTCAATGATTGATATAACTCTTTATATATGGTCATGATAAGATAGGAATTTAATATGGGTGAGTGTTTTAAAAGCAAGCAACAGAAAAGCAAGCACTGATAATCCCATTTTGAATTCTTCATTTGATTATTTAAGGAGAGAATATCTGACTTGATACACACCAAATATTTAATAGTGCTATCGCTGAGTATAAAAATAGGGATGGGAAAATTTCATGATGCACTCCATTTATTTCTTGCCTATCTGATTTTATTTTAATAAGGACATATTTATTTTATAGTTCAAATTAAAACAAAATTAAGGAAATTGCATAAATAAAATCATAAGTATTATAGACTAATTTGACATTCATGAAGAGCAACTATGTTTTTTTATGATGATCACATTTCCAAGATATAAATAATTTTAGGCATTTTAAAAATACTTGGCTTGGATTCTGGATGTGGTTTAATGGTAGACATTGATTTAGGACCTGGGTTAGAACTCCAGTACTGGGAAAAAAGATTTGAAAGTATTTTCTATTTTTCTTTGATAGAAACATATAGAATAATGTGTTGTTGTAGCTTGCAATATTTTCTACTTTAATAACAGAATATGATTCTATTTTTTTTCAATTAATTCAATGCTTTACTATTGAGGGGAGTGGTACGTGTTGGGGAAAATACTAAATGTTGTAGGTCTTTTTTTGCTTCTTTTTGTTTTACATAATCAACATCTAAGGAGTCTGGTATACATTTTCCAGCTGAAAGATTCAGAAACAAAGCCATCTAATTGTTGGGAAATCGTCAATGTTTGTGCCATGAAGTTTTAATTTATGATATTTTGCCTTCTCAGTCTTGTTCATATGAGGTATGCATATTCTTTTTTTTCAGGTTTTAAGCTTTCTTATTTATTTATCTTTTATTTTGGTGCTGGTCCTGGGGCTTGAACTCAGGGTCTGAAAACTCTCACTAAGCTTTTTTTTTTTATTGTGAAAATACTGTACAGAGCGGTTACAATTACATGGGCAAGATAGTGAGTACATTTCTTATCAAGCATTGTAGCCTCCTCCTTTGTTTACCCTTCCCATCCCTTCCAAGCCTCCTTCCCCTCCACCCAATCCTCCCCCCCCAAGTTGTAAAGTTCGTTTTTGACATGACAACTTGTACTTCTCATTGTTGCAATAGGTCCACCTGTGTCCTTATTTAAAGGACTTGTTTTCTCCCTTCCCCTCCACAAATTATACCGACATCAAATACAGTGAAAGCAGGGGTTATACTGTGGGGGAGGGACATACAAAGCAACAAAGAAATAATCTTATAATTGCATTAGAAACAAATGCATGAAAGAAAAAAACATTTAAAATACATATCTTAGGGTTCATTTTCCTAACATCACCTTATCTGACCTTTTCTGCTTGACCCATACATATACTAGATATTGCAAATAAGGGAAATCATGGGACCTATGTTTCTTTGGGCTTGGCTTACTTCACTTAATATAATTTTTTCCAAGTCTTTCCGTTGTGGGGCTTGAACTCTGGGCTTGGGCGCTGTCCCTGCTCTCTTCAGCTCAAAGAGAGCGCTCTACTGCTTGAGCCACAGGGCCACTTCCGGTTTTCTGGTGGTTTATTGGAGGTAAGAGTTTCACGGACTCTCCTGCAGGGGCTGGCTTGAACCATGATCCTCAGATCTCAGCCTCCTGAGTAGCTAGAATTACAGGTGTGAGCTACCAGTACCCAGCTTAAGGCATCCATATTTTTGGGGAGAAAAAAATTGTAACCTTATGTGGAGTTAGTAAAAATCATATTTGTTAGGAATTTGGAGCTCCAAAACAAAGTTCTATAAACATTGTATTTGTTGGATCCCAGAATTGCCTATGGAGTGTGCAGAGGATCAGAACCTAAGCTTTTAAATTTCATTCCCATTCAAGTTTCTATTTTAGCTGAGATCTCTGGAAACCTTAATATAAGTCATATTACTTTTGCTAAACATCTGTAACAATGAAATAAAGTTCCTAGTGCTACAATTCAAAATATATATTCCATTTATTTTTTGGTTGGTATTAGGGTTTGAAAACAAAGACTTCACAAGCCTGGCACTTGAGCTCTGCCTCTACCTCCAGCCCTGTTTTCCCATAATTAATTAGGAGTCTAGTAAGCTTTTCTACTGATGCTGGCCTTGAACCACAATCTTCTGAATAGGACCTGTTGGCTAGAAGTAACTAGGAGGTAGATATGAGGCACCAGCATGGCTTCCATTAAAAAATTAGTTTAAAAATTCTGAAATATAACTATACCATTGACTAAATGGAATGCAGTAGAGAGAGAGAGATTTTTTGTTTCCCAAAGTTATGGATACATCTATTTTTTTCTCTTGATGCTATAAAGAAAAAAAACCTTAAAAGGGTACTTTTAACTTTATCCTATAAATGCACATTTTAAAATTTTAAATTTAATAATTCTACTTAGCAGCACCACCCTACTTGACTGTGTAGGCTTTATCTAACAAAATGGAAATGGACAGTTTCATTTTATTTGTGATGAAACAAGAATCAGAGAGGTTCTGTTACTCTCCAAATCCCAAACATCACAGAATAAAAAACCAAATCAAATAACCAAAGGACAGCCAACCCAGAATCAATCTCCAATATGCATTTGCTTTTAAATGCCATTTACAAGTTTGCTTGAAATCCAGCATTTTATATTAATACCGAGGAAGAGAATTGTCTTCTTATCAATTTTTTTTCAAGGATTACCACTTTGACAGGAATTGTATTAAGGAAAGTTGTTCTAAAACATTGATAATAATCATTATGAATTATCAATAAGACCAGCAACAATATTTATAGCTAGAAATGTGTTCCCAGATGTATTTCTTGTTTCTCTCAATTATTTAATCCAAGATGAAACATACTCAAACTGATGAACATGCACTAGAAATTGAACTTTGTAAATCAAATGTTTCCAATTCAAGACTTTAAACATCAAAGAAGTAGGTCAAATGGCACTATTGATAAATGCTAAAATGATTAAATATGCAAAAACCACACCTAAGATAGAAATACACGTAATTCAGTGGCAATCATCTCTAATGATACTATGCTTCCCAAGTATTCTGTTTTCACATCATGGGAAGACCAGGGGGTTACCATCTTACTGACCATTGTTGCCATGGGTTCTAGCTCTATTCCCATGGAAATACTTTTTTGAAGCTGTTCTTACTATAGGGACAAGGTAGTTATCTACTCTTGCCAAGCCGAGATGTTTGAGTATGTTCTATTACAGAACAAACAACAGAGAATAGCTCTTCACTACTTTCAGAAAGCATTATTGCTGAAAAATTGGGAAACAGAAAAGAAGGCCAGAAGGAAAGGATAAAACTCAGAGGTAGGAGAGGTAACAAATATGGCAAATAAGCAAATACTGCACCAATGTCTCATTCCTGTAATCCTAGTTACTCACAAGGTTGAGATCTGAAAATCAAGATTTGAAGCCAGCCCATGCAGAAAAGTCTGTGAAACTCTCATCTCTAATTAGTCATCAAAAAACTGAAAGTGGTGCTGTAGCTCAAATATAACAATGCTTAATATGAAATGTGCTCATTGCCTTATTCGTGTAACTGAAACCCCTCTGTACAGTATCTTTACAATAAAAATATGTATTTAATTGAAAAATATTAGAGCACACACATTTGAGCAAAATAGCTAAGAGGTCACACCTAGGTACTGAGTTCAAACTCCAGCACACACACAATAAGGCAATACTATCTAAGTATAAACCACCAACACCAGAAAGGAAATATTTTAGTAATGAAAGCTCCAGGAATGAGAATTCTGTGACTGTACAACAGGACTGTACAATTTACTCCTGCAATTTGGCAGATATGTAAGTGAAATCATGTAGCTCATCATCAGGAACTTCATTAACTCCATTTTTGTGCTAAATTCTTTTGGAGGCAAAGACAGTAAATATCTGTGTTCATTTTTGCAATCTGCCATAACAAATTACTATAGTCTGAATGTCTTACAGAGTAGAAATATATGTCTCATAGTTATGAATTCTGGATATTCAAAATCAAGTTTTCAGCAAGATTTATTTCTCCCGACATTAGTCCTTACCTTACAGATGGCTGCCTTCTCCCTGTGGCCTTGCATGACTTCTCTGTGCATCCATATCTCTGAAGTTTGCCACTGGAACCATGTACTCAATCCTCTTTGCTTTAGTTATTTTCAGGACAGTATTCCCTCAGGCCCAGCTTTCTGTTGTTTGAGATTGGGTCTGTGAACTTTTCTTTGGGACCAGCTTTGAATCATGATCTTTTTATCTCTACTACTGAAAGAACTAGGGTTAGAGGTGTGTGCCACACAACCCAGCTCTAGGGTCTCCTTGTGTGTTCTAATTTCCTCTTTTTGTAAGGATACCAGTAGGTTGAATTAAGGTGTACCCTAATCTCTTCATTTTATTTTAATTAACATTTTAAGGGCCCTATCTCCAAATGCAATCCAATTTTGAAGTGCAGGGGGTCAAGATATATGAATTCATTACTTAAATTTAGTGTGGCACTTTCCCCCCTATAGTGGCATCAGTTATAATCAATCCTACACGATATTCTATCACTATCTGTATTCTACACAGCAATTTACAGAGAGGTATAATTCCTTCTGTTAGTCTGCAAAGCAACATGACGACCCCACACTAGATTCAGGGTTTTTCAATTGTGTTCCTCAGAGCCCTCACCTCTAATAGTCAACAGGGAGGTGTTTGACAATGACTTTCTGGAAAGCAAAAGAGAAGTTCTGATTTTGAACCTGTGCCATTTTCCACAGCACAAATACCCCCAGAACAGAACAGTCTGCCCATCTCTAGGTGTGCAGTGCAGAGGGAACGTACATAGTTGAATCTCACGAGCTGTTAGGAGCTAACTCCAGCACCTACTTCAGGGTCTCCATGGCTTCACAGACATCAACTCTCACTGCCTCACTTCTGTCATCATATTTAGTCTAAATGTTTGGTATCCATTTTTACAAGTGGTTGAATTGACTATACACACACACACACATACAAACAATCATGAAGTGACTAATTGTATAATAACTAAAAATCTAACACTGCTATTTTTTAAATCTAGTGCTGAATTTCTATTTCTTTTATAGACTCTCAAATCCTTTTATACAAACCAATGCAACTTTTGGCCTTCCTGACTTAATATGTGGTTTTTAATGTTCTCTTTTAAATTTTCTGCAAAATGTGTCCTATAGCCTGTGTCCATATCATGACAAAACAATAAGTTGATGCCCCAAATGAGAGCCTACTTTTTCACTAAGCTCTATAAAATACTCTTCATTTCTAATAATCAATTACTTAGATGTTCCTGTAACTACAACAATAAGAAAAATATAGCTCTGAGATTGGCAAGGCAACTCTCCACATCGTGGTAAGAACTTGGATGGATTTCTCCCTTCTAACTTGGTAATCCTTCTTCAATGCTCCTACTGCTTTCCGAACTAGCCTCATTAAAGCAATAATCATTTTGATTAATATGTGCATTTGCATTTCTCTTTACTAAGACTCAGAGAAAATAGCATTATTTTCCTTTGAAATACCAATACCTATAATTTGTATACATATTAAATAAATTGTAGATGATTAGCTATTAAAAATAAATTTGCAACCTTCAGGAAAAGAGTTAAGATGTTGATTTTTAAAAATATAAGTCAATTTTAAACAAGAGAAAGTTTATCTCTATTCTGTATTTTTAACTTCTGTAGGATTTCTTAAAAAATTTATGTTGTTGTACAGAGGGGTTACCATTTAACATGTCAGTTTATATGTCCAATGTGAGTTGGTCAATATCATACTTTACATTATTCTGCCCCTCCCCTCCTGACCCTACTCCTCCCTTCCATTTTTCTAGTCTCATAGTATATGCATTGAATATATGATTGCATTCTCTGCTCTTTCATCTCTGGAGTAACTTTTAAGCAAATCTTCCTTTAAAAAGGAAACTTCAAAAAAGGTTTAAAAGTTAACCTCGTGAAAATAAAAAAAAGACCGCTGAGTAAGACTACTGAAGACTACTGAAAAGCCAATAGTGAATTTTAGTTCTACCAGGCAATGTTTTGTGTTATTACATATCATGAACTTGGGTTCTTTGTTTTTCTTTTGAGACATCATCTTACTTTGTATCCCAAGAGCCTCATAATCCTCCCTCTGCCTTCCAAGTGTGGGAATTACAGGCATGGACCACTATGCATAGCTTAGAGGTCATAAATTTTGAATAGTCACCTTAAAAAGTTACTTTAGTACTCAGCCATATTTTATTATTTCAATTTTAGCAATATTAATATTGAAAACATTGTTTTCCCTCACTTCCTCCCTTCTTACACCCCCTACCCCCAACCCACACCTCTCTTTCTCGCTCACAAATGTCACACATTACACCCAGGTCCTTGCACAGGTTAGGCAAGTGCTCTATCACCGACATACATCCCAAAACAAGTTCTAAACTGTGTATGCAATGTAATTCAGAAACTCTGAAGCTGGACATCTGTGGCTTATACCTGTAATCCTAGCTACACAGGAGGCTGACAGGCTGACAGGCTGACCCAGACAGGAAAGTCAGTGAAACTCTTATCTTCAATAAACCACTAGAAAAGTCCAAGTGCCACTGTGGCTCAAGAGATAGAGTGCTAGCCTTAAGCTGAAAGGCTGAAGGATAGTGTCCAGGCCCAGAGTTCAGGCCCCACAATCAAAAGAAAGAAAGAAAGGAAAAGAAGAGAGAAAGAAAGAAAGAAAGAAAGAAAGAAAGAAAGAAAGAAAGAAAGAAAGAAAGAAAGAAAGAAAGAAAGAAAGGAAGGAAGGAAGGAAGGAAGGAAGAAAGAAAGAGAGAGAGAAAGAAAGAGAGAAAGAAAGAAAGAAAAGAAAGAGAAAGAAAGAAAGGAAAGAAAAAAAAACTCTGCAACCCAGTATTCAAAAGTGGCTCCCAACTGAAGTTTCAAATATATTCCACAGTCCATGTATTTATATCACTCTGGTCTCTATGGGTTTCATTGTCGCCAATGTGAAAATTCAGCATAAAGAACACCCTCACTTGCTTACACTGAAATAACTTATGAAAGGGTACAAAGGAACCTCCCTAGCCATAAAAGAAATGCAACTCAAAACAACATTGAGATACCACCTCATCCCAGTGAGAATGGCTATAACCAAGAACTCTAATAACAACAGATGCTGGAGGGGATGTGGACAGAAGGGAACCATACTTCATTGTTGGTGGGAGTGTAAACTTGTTCAACCACTTTGGAAAGCACTATGGAGGTTCCTCAAAAGACTCCACATAGAGCTCCCCTATGACCCAGCAATCCCACTTTGGGGCATTTACCCAAATGATCACAAACAAGACCACACTAAAGCTACCAGCACAACTAGGTTAATGCAGCATTATTTACCATAGCTAAGATATTTACCAACCCAGATGCCCCTCAGTAGATGAATGGATCAAGAATGTGGTATACATACACAATAGAATTTTATGCCTCCATCAGAAAGAATGACATTGGCCCATTTGTTAGGAAATGGAAAGATAGAGAAAAAATTATATTAAGTGAAGTAAGCCAGGCCCAAAGAAACATAGGTCCCATGGTTTCCCTTATCTGCAATAACTAGTATATGTCTGAGACAAGCAGAAATGGTCAGATAAATTGATGTTAGTGAAATGAACCCTCCCCCAAAAAGAAAGGATACAAAGGACAATTGATAATCCACAGATTCCTATAAATTGTACCTGCTCCAAACTAAACATAATCACTAATGCCTCTAAGTTTGATACTATCATTTTAAAAATAAGTTTCTCTTGAAAATGATGGTTCAAAAGAATATCTGGTTTTTAACAAGCTAGAGAAGCCTATTGGATTTTTTTATAATGTCATTTAGAGAGGTTTTTAAATCTTAAAACCCACACATTGTAGCCTCAGGTAACCAACCAACCAATGTTTACAAAAATATGTGCTATGGTTTGTTCAAAAAATACTTATGTTAAAATTATATTTCAATGTAACATTTCTGATAGGTGGTGGGGCTTTTTAAAAGTATTAAATCATTAAGATGAATTACTATCTTTGTGTGTGGTGGGAGAGAAATTCATTATTTCAAGAGGAGGCAATTTTATTATTATTATTATTTTTTTGGGTCCGGTTGTGGAGCCTGAACTCTGGGCCTGGGCACTGTCCCTCAGCTCTTCAGCTCAAGGCTAGCGCTCTACCACTTGAGCCACAGTGCCACTTCCGGCTTTTTTCGTTTTGCTTATGTGGTGCTGAGGAATCGAACCCAGGGCCTCAGGCATGCAAGGCAAGCGCTCTACCACTGAGCCACCTTCCCAGCCCAATTTTATTATTTTTTAATTAATCTTAATTTTTATTTTTTGTGAACATATTGTACAGAGGGGTTACAATTACATGGGCAAGATAATGAGTACATTTCTTATCAAGCATTGCAGAAGAGGAGGCAATTTTAAAGCAAGACTGTCTCTCCAGGATCTGCCCACCTGCTCACAGCAGAAAGTAGAAAAGAGTCTCTCATCACAAGCCAAGAATGAGCTGGTGCCATGCTCTTAGACTTCCAGTCTCCAAAGTTCATACAAAATGAATATCATTTCTTAGAAACTATCTGTCTCTAATATTTTCATGTAGCAATGAAAATGAACAAAGAATATCCCCTAGCCCCCACCAGAAAGAAAATAGAAAAAAATACCTTTCTTTAAATGAGTGTGGTGTTACCTAGCTGCAAGTCTAACACTTTGGGAAGTGGGGTAGGGGAAACACAGTCCAAGGCTTACTCCAGGTTAAAACACAAAACTTATCTGAAAAATAATTAAAGCAAAAGTGGGTAAAGCATAGGCTCAAGAAGTATCACACTTACCGAACAAACTTGAGGTCCTGAGTTCAAATCCTAGAATCACACCAAAAATACCTTGTTTTTTCACCAAGAGAAAGAAATTTTCTGTATTTATTGGTTGTTATATATAACATTGGCAATCAACTTTATTGCCTTTTTCCTCTCATTTTCTCATGATCCATCAAGTATACAAAATAGGTAGATGAACAGACTGTAAAGCAGCAGCTTTT
The DNA here is from genome assembly GCF_000151885.1 of Dipodomys ordii. Taxonomy (NCBI): domain Eukaryota; kingdom Metazoa; phylum Chordata; class Mammalia; order Rodentia; family Heteromyidae; genus Dipodomys; species Dipodomys ordii. The sequence continues at coordinate 8,414,594 of NW_012267221.1, forward strand.
ATTCAATCTTCTTTTTTGAATAAACAGTGTAACAATGAATCTTTGCATCAATGGGATGACATATTTCTGTAGAGGAGAAAAAAAAACAACAGAGGCCTATAATGAAAACTGTGAAATTGAATTGACTTCTGATGCCTTAGAGAAAAACAGGATCTATATAGCATGAATCTAAGTTGATCTGAAGGAAGTGATCACCAAACAGTACAACATTAGTATAATAAAGGAATTAGAATGTATGATTGAGTAGAAATGTGTTTACACTGTCCGATTGTATTCCCTACAAATGCCCAATTTGAGTAAAGGCCACATGACACTAAAAATGATAGTTTCTTAAAATCTACACATTATTCTTCTTTTTTGAATGATAGTATATGAAACAAAAGTATATGCAAAGTGAGTAACACTAATCTATACTCATCTTCTTTAGATATAACTTCTTTTTTTTATTTCAAGATTTTTTTATTGTGAAAATACAGTATAGAGGAGTTACAATTACATAGGCAAGATAATGAGTACATTTCTTATCAAGCATTGTTGCCTCCTCTTTCTTTCCCCTTTCCCTCCCTTCCCATACTCCCCCCTTCCTCCCCACCATTCTCCCAGCCCCAAAGTTGTAAAGTTCATTTTTTGACAAAACGACTTGTACAGTTCATTGTTGCAATGGGTCCACCAGTATCCTTATTTTAAAAAAATCATTTAGATATAACTTCTTTTTTTTTTTTTTTTTGGGTCCGGTCATGGGGCCTGAACTCTGGGCTTGGGCGCTGTCCCTCACCTCTTCAGCTCAAGGCTAGCGCTCTACCACTTGAGCCACAGCGCCACTTCCGGCTTTTTTCTTTTTGCTTATGTGGTGCTGAGGAATCGAACCCAGGGCCTCAGGCATGCAAGGCAAGCGCTCAACCACTGAGCCATCTTCCCAGCACTAGATATAACTTCTTATAAGACAACATGCTGTCTTTGTTTTAACTGAACAGCTTTTCCCCCCTAAGAAATTACCGCAATTAGAGAGGGGAGAATTGTACCACATTTTAGCATATATGTATTAGAGTGAATGTGTTAGGTGACAGTGAGCAGTAAAGGAATGCTTATAACCTTGAACAACAATAACAAAACAAAACCCTGAATTATATAAGGTTAGAGATACTTTTTGTTTATTTTTATTTTTTCTGTCAGCAAAATAGCATTTGTGAAAAAGAGAAATCAATGAAGACATGTTTGAAAATATAATTTAGAAGATACTACTCAGAAAGGAAAGAATGAAGTTCATAATCAGTGAGTGCCTTTGCATTATATTAGCAAAATGCCATATCATCAATCTCCTCTCTTGTCTATGTCTACTTCAGCTACCTTCTTGGATTACATACCCAGAGAAGCATAATTATAGGCATGTAACATATGCATTGTGACTTTGAAAGTATGGAATTTAAATTGCTTCAGTACATAAATCACCCTTAGCCAATAAGTCCATTTTACTGTTCAAATCAGGGAAATCTAATGCTTATTTACCATAGTTTAAAAAACTTGGAAAAAATGTATATTACATAACTATTGGATTTGTAAAAATATGCTTTGATCAAATAAGATGAGCACTTAGTTTGTCCAAATCTACTTTCCATAATCCATTACACAGCACACACTTCACATAACTGCTCTCATAGCAACTTGTAAATCTACCCATATATTTTCCTCCACTTACTATCAAGAAAAAAAAGTAACTAAAGACTGGCCATACAGATCTCTTTGACTTATAGCTTTTTGTTTGAGTCAAAACAAATTCTAGGCAAGCATAATAGCATATATGTTAGCCCTAGCACTTGGAGGCTGAGCTATGAGACTAATGAGTTCAATACCAGCTTAGGCTGGAGTTCCTATTTTTGGAGATTCTGGTTTTGGAGGTCCTGTCTCCAGAAACAAAACAAACTCAAAGTCTAATGAGCTTACTATCTAGCAAATAAAGAAATCTGAAAATAGCCACCCCCTTTACTTCATCATCAACAGCAAACAAAAAGGTTGCCCGCTTGATAGATAAATACTATAAATTCAGTAAGATGCAAGTATACTAGCATCTTCCCAATATTAGGAGTCGACATCCATTATATTCTAAAAACCTAATAAAAACAGAAATCTAAACCACAATTTTCCCAAAATTGAGATTTTAAAAGTTCATCATTTTAGTTTTAATTATTAACTTCTGAAAAGCCAGACTCCATTTATTTTCAATTTACACAAAGAAAATGTAGAATTTTGATTACAGAAAAATAAGTCACACCAGATACATAGTTCTGATGGTGGTGCTAACCAGGAATTCCAAGATACCATTATTTTCAATTTCAGGATGGTTATAGAAATATTAATTAGCAAAAGTTATTCTCTCTTGAGTGAATTTCTGCACTGAAAATAACATTACATATCCCTGACCAAATAAATGTCAGTTCTAAATTAATATGAATAATAAAATTTATCTTAAAGCCTATAATTTTACTCAATTTTGAAAATTTCATAAATTTCTCACAAAACATTAAGATAAACAAATGTAATAAAATAAAAATAAATTGACAAAGATTGCACAGAGTAATACTGCCTATACAACTATAAAGAATCACATGCATTATTTTTAAAAACTAAATGCACCTTAAATATTTTTATTTAATCAAGTATGTGCACAATATCATCAATCATTCACAGCACAATTAATAAAGCATTTTACTTTTTGCTACTGTTAAAAACCCAATGTGTATTTTACACCTACCCACATCTTGGCTTGTACACAAAATTTTCTTTGGAGATACATAATTTATATTTTAATTGTTATAGATTTAGCTACAGAAAAGTAGATTCACATGCTTAAATTCCCAACTCAAAGTTTTTCATTACCTAACCCAAATATCAGTTTTAAATTTAAAATTAATTAAAATAAAACAAAGTTATTTCAATCATTAACACTATGCACATTTTAATTGTTTAACATGTGCATAGGCTACCATAATGGGCAGGCCATAATAAAGAAATAACTAGGACAACTAAATTCCATTAACCAGCTTTATCGTGTAATTAAATAATATATAATGCTATCTACTTTTGCTTCATCTATAAGTTTTTGTTCTAAATAGTTACATTACTATCTATGTAAATACTATAACTTCATTTACATTTTAAATATTAGTGGGTTAGTCATTTCTATATATATTCAGGTGACACATTTAGACATTTGTGAAATCTTCAATATGCTTGCTATTAAAATTATACTTAACCTAAAACTAACCTTGAGACAGTAACTCCTTTATAGATATGCAAGTGCTTTGAAAGTACTTACTATTTTTTCCATTAAGTAATGTATTATCATATTGTTTGGTATTTATTGTTTTTTGTTTTTTGGATTTTTTAGTGCCAGTCCTGGGGCTTGAACTCATGCCTAGGCACTGTCTCTAATCCTCTCTGTGCTTAACGCTAGTGTTCTACCATTTAAACCATAGTGCCACTTCCAGATTTTATTGGAGACTTTTCTGCCTGGGCTCATTGCAATCCTCAGATCTCAGCCTCCTGAGTAGCTAGGCTTGCAGGTATAATAAGCCTTTTAGATTCTTGAAGTGAAGGACAGAAAATATTTAATACTTATTGAAAACCTCTCACAAGATTGGGTGGTGGTAACCTGCCAGAGGAATATAATCTGGGGTTGATAGCATTTGCCAGACATTGTACTGTTGCTTTGCATTCACTACCTTACAAAATACCAACCAATTCACAAACTGTCTGCTTTGCAAAGAGAAGCCTTGCCACCACTACTGAAAGGCTAACACCAGGCATATCCTAAGTGATAAAACCAGCCTTAAATCTCCATTTATGGATTCCACAGATGTATTTCTACCATCACACAATATTATCTTCAGGGTGTTCAATGATATTTACTTCCACCTATATTTTTCCCAGTTGTACATGTAATCTGTGCACTGGGTTAGGAAATCCTTTAGCTATAAGTGTATACCCTTTCATTTGGCTCTTTCTACAAAAAGCCCTACGTTTTTATTTTGCTAAATTAAAACGAGATCTGAATTCAAAATTTCCCTGTTTTGGGATCAATAACTTTGACATAGATAACCACCAAGGATATGGAGCAAGACTTTTACTCTCTCTAAATTTCCATTTTCTGGGTTTTAAAAATAAATGTGTCTTATTTTATGTATAAATAGTTGTACAAAGGGGTTTCAACTCAGCATGTCAATTTACATATGTGGTGTATCTTAAAATTGAGTCAAAAGAAAATGATCAGAGTACATTCAGTTTTTAATTTTTCATTTTAAAAATAAACTGCATTCTTTTAAGCAATTATTAAATGTAAATACAATATGCAAAATAGACGAAAACAATTATGTGTGATTAAACTCCCTTTCTCCCTTGGTGGCCTCATAGGAAAAGTCTAGGACTATACAAAACTATAAATTAAGCCATACGAAGAAGCGCCTAATCTTGTCTGTGCTGTGGATGAGTTTATATCCTATGAGCTTTTCTTAGAATAATACATTTAATGCATATAATCAAATAAATATTTGAAATCAAAGGAAGCCAGTCCCCTCGGGGGGTTAATAACTATATCAAGTGGTCTTTGAAAGTTCTTCCGCCAATTATGCTCACAAATACTATATAAGAAATGAACCTATAGGGAGTAAAGTTTAATAACATCAACAAATATTTTTACTCCACCAGATGCAAAATACTGTAATAAACACCAGCGGCGAATTAGACAGTAGTCCCTATCCCCATGGAACATATCTTTATTTAGAAGTAGATTTATAGTAAAATAACAAATACATAAAATTAGCAGAATTAGAGTGCTATATTTTATTCTAATAGTAACATAAAGACATGGGAGTAAAAAAAAAAATTAAGAACAGCACTAAGGCCCTAAACTCAGGCCCTAGGACAGCACAAAATAAACTAATTTTAGGAACTGAGCTAAAGTCTGCTTAATTCCGTACAACATGAGATGAGAAAGGGTATGAGAGAGAGAGAGAGGAAATCGAAAGGTAAGTGGTAAGTACAACATACACGCAGAATAAAACAGAGGTCACAAGAAGGAATGTCACATTGTCTAGTACTAGGATAATCCATTTAATACAGCAACATGAAGGACAAATGGATGGAAATAGATGGAAAATGAGAGAGTTTATGCCATATTCTTCTCTGAAGATGAAGATCTGAAGAGATATAGATAACGTGTTTAGTGTACTATGGAAATGTTTAATGATATTGAGCAATATAAACTTGTGAAATAACAGATCTTTTCTTGCTTTAATTCTAAGTTTGAGAAAATGTTATATATGCCAAATGCAAAGGGAGATGATGTAGGGTATAATGAAGCAGCTTAGTCCAGGTTGCTCTGTAACTAAATGACTTTGGACAAGTTACTTACATATGTATAAATATTAGTTGTTTAACAGTGGAGTCTCAAGATGCCTACAAAGAAAAATTGTATGCATTTATATACAAACCATGTATATTTTTGGTATATTATTACTTCCAAGTTTTTATTTTATGTAGAATTACTACAAATGTTTCAAATATTTTTGCATAAATGTTATTTATTAACATTTGAAAGCTATATTGCACATTAATTCTATGATTAAAAATTTTATGAAGCCATTTTGGAGACTATTTACCCTCATCTTTTAGAGTTAGACATCATTGTAACCATATAATGGCTTTAGGTATGCTTACTTACTAAATAAGACTACCCAGGGAAATCATTCATTTCTCTTTGTCTTACAATAGATTGCCTTAGCTTTCTTCTAGTTCATAATTTGAGTATTTTCTACCTCTGTCTGTAAAGCACCTTGGTAATTCACATTTCCTTTCAGCTCCAATCTGTATCACAAATTATTTGATGTCTTTTACCATCTGTCAACTACTTTCGTTCACTGGATATGTTTAGTTTAAAGACTTTGCTTGGAAGTCTACTTGTAAATACAATAAACATCACAAAATTTGTATTTACTATTAAGTCACAATGATAAACAACAAAGGAACTTTACTTGCTACAATATTAGCCCAACTTTCTACGATCTCCTCTGTCTACAAGAACAAAATCATATTAATGACATCCTATAATGCTCCTATGCTCTGAAATTTAAAACAAATTATATTAACAAATTATAAATGCAGCCTAGCTATCTGAAAGACTTTTGTAATGTGAAAATATATTTTTATATACAGCCATATTAAAATATGGCAATTACTTCTACTTAATTTCCAAAGCCTAATAAAATAACACAAAATAAAAATACAAAACATTACCTAGTAATATAAATATGTGTATTAAAACTAACGTTAATGATTAATTGAATAGAAATATAATACAAAACTAGTAAAAAGCTAAATAAAATGGTTTTACCTATCCTAAACCATTCAACTAAGAAAAAAAGGAAAAGAGATCATAACTGAAAAATATAAGAAAAAAATGTAAGTGGCTACAATATTAATATTACCAAATGCTTAATGATAAAGCTAAATTATCAGTACTAATGAGAAAATATTTGCAAAGAACTAGGCATACATAGTAAATGAGATCTCCACTAAAATCTTTTTGAAGATGATTTTAGTTTTAGGGACGTGGCTAAGTTGGTCAGCAAGCCCAGAGTTCCCTGTGCTCCTCCCAACACAGGTACAGCTTAACTCTCTCAACATCCACCATCAAAGCAGCACCGGCTATACTCAAAGTGTCTACAGCACTAGGTTTATATTGGAAATTTGCTCTCAGTAATGTTGAGAATTCTGCAAATGTTGACAAGCCTTTGTAATACGAAAGACAATAATGTCACTATCCTAAAAATACACTGTTCTCTACTTATTTATACCTCCCTCTCTTGTAACCTCCAACATCTGGGCTGTTTTCACTGCCTCAGTAGTTTTGCCTTTCCAAATGTTTTGTCATTGTAATCCCACAACCGGTAGCAATTCATTCTGGTTTAATTCACTTAATATTATGGATATGTTTCCTTCATATCTTCCCATGAACTGTAATTGATTTTAAGTAAGGTGCCCTGCTAAATTGTATTCAAGTATGTTCATAAAAGTTTTAAGCAGACTGTTGATCATATTCTTGACTTATAAAAATTCTTTGTAGAGGTTGAGCACAAGTTCTGTATCAAGGAAAAATTTTGGAGGCATATCCCCATGTTACAGCTTACATTTTCAATTTATTCAAAACTTTTGAGAACTATGAGTTTTTCATTTAATTTCCTACTTACCACCTTTCCCTTCATAGTTTATGATATAAGGTCAAATATCTACCAAATTTAAAGTCACAAGATCATTCCTCTGTTTTCTTTTAGAATCTTTGGGGTTATGTGTCATGTACATCTCATCTACTTTGAATTAATTTTATAAGTAGTGTAAAATAAGAACACACATAATCTGAAACATAGTCAACAGTGCTGCTCAATCAATTAAAATATCTCCTTTTCATTATTAAAGTACTCAGCATTTCTGTCAAAACCACATACAGGTTGGTCTAATTTTACAGACTATATTTTATTCCTTTGATGTGCTGGAATAATTTTAAATACTGTCTATTATAATAATATTCAAATGAATGAAATAATATTGCCCTATTCATGGATTATAAATCTCAATTGTGTGTGTGTGTGTGTGTGAGTGTGTTTCCTAGGGCTTGAATCCAGGGCCTAGGTGATATGTTTCAGCTTTTATGTTCAACACTAGCACCCTACAATTTGCATCATAGCTGCACTTTTTGCTTTTTGGTGGTTAATTGCAGAAATGAGCCTCAGAGACCTTTCTGCTCAAGCTTGCTTTAAACCATCATCTCTCTCTGCCTCCTGAATAACAAGCATTACAGACATGAGCCACTACCACCTGACTAGAAATCTCAGAATTTTTAAGCTATCAATTTTCTACAAATTGATAAATAAGGTATTTTTATAATCAAATCAAAATTGACTGTTTTTATATAATATTAACTTGTTTTCAAAATTTATATGAAAATGGCAAGGTTCTAAAAGACATAATAAAATTTCTAAAAATAAAACAATTAGAATAATGTAAATTTCTGATTTCAAGTAAAACTTCAATAAGACATACATTGGTTTTCAATATATGTTAGTATTTTTAAATGTGCAAACTAAATAGTAAAAATTGTATAACTTTTCAAGTATATAATGTATTTTTTGGATTTTAAAACCAGCCGCTTTTGATGGGCTTGTTTGGGATTGTAATGAGAATTTTGAGCTGAGTAAAAATCTACATAAAAGAGTCTGGAAAATTAAATCTATGTCAGATTTAGTAGTCACTTATTTAAATAACTCATGCCTTCACATTTTAAAATATGTATTGCCTACTGGAATACCTGCAAACCAAACACATTAGGGAGTAGAAAATTTCTGGAGAACTCAGTATTTGAGAATAATCTATACTAACATTTTTTGCATTTTAAATCAACATGAAAGTGGAGAGGAAAATGTCAAAGTAGGAAAACACCGATGCTTATAAAAATGAACTCCAAGAAATTGAAACAAGAGGTTTGGGGTTTTTGTTTGTTTGTTTTTGTTTTTGCTTTTTAAATTTTACTGTTTGCAGTTATTTCTTTTTTCTCCCTCCCCTTTTCATTTATTCTCTTTTGGTTGTCACTGCTGTTGTTGTTGTTTTATTTCTATACTCTTTGTCTTGTATATAAGTTTATCTGGTTTTAGAAGAGAAGGGGAATCACAAAAAAGGTGGTTAAAAGGGTAAACCAATGCAACAGTATCATTAGACACTATGTTGGAAATGAATTTTACAACTTGGAGGGGGAGGGGAATTGGAGGTGGGGAGGGAAGTGGGAGAAAATGAGGGAACACTGTTCAAAAAGAAATGTACTCTTACCTTACTTACATAACTATAAACCCTCTGTACGTCACCTTCACAATCAAATTTCAAGAAAAAAGAAAAAAATAAGGAACTATGCTGTTCTCATGGCCACAGGTATAAGCATCTGAACGTGAATTGGTTCTTAACAGCTAGCTTAATTTCTACACAGAGAAATATGAGTTCCACTGGTCACATAGAAAAGTTATACTTAAGGAATATTTATGGCATTGCATTATGGCATTTATTGTAATATTCAACAGATGTGAATTTTTTCTGTGTTTTAAATCCAGAGTAAAACAATCTGAAACATTCTTAATGTACAAAGATAAAGTTAAAAAGACTCATTTTCCATCTTCTTAAAGAATAAAAAAAATCAAATACTTAAAACCTATTTGCTAGTTCTGATACTCAGGCCAAATTTTTGAATCTTGACTATTTACTTCTACAGCCCTGAGCTGTAAATGACCTATTTTTTGACTGTTGATTTCTTCTCCATAAATTTGTTTTATGTTCAACACTTCTGATATTTTCACACCATTTTAGATCCAAGTTGGCATAAGTGGTGATGCTCACACTATTCTATCTTAGTACTAGAATTTCACAAAAAAAATGTACAAAATTTCTTTATCTCTAAAAAAGTAAGAGGTAATTGGTGGATCAATCAAGCAGATGTTCAGACTAGTGATAGGGAGGGAAAATGTATTCACATATTTAACAATTTATCAATTCACACAAGTTATTAACTTCTATCACGACATAATAATCTCAATTTACTTCTAAAATAAAGTGTAATGAAGAGGGCAGTAGACTTTGAGCAAAGTAGCTTTACAGAATAACAGAAGGTCATCACCACTGGTAAACTCATCTACAGATCAAGGTATTGTTCCAGGTTTAAGAACAGTATAGTCAGGAAAGGAAAATCATTGCAGTTAAAGTTAGGGATGTGTTATCCAAACTAAGACATTTTTAAGAGAAAAAATATTAATAATTTTATGATCACAAATATAATCCAGGTTTCAACTTACGAGTTAAACTATCACAGAATCCTCTCTCTGATAGTCATAAGAGAAAAAAAAATGAGGAAATGTTTCCACTAAAGAGTCAGATGCAACCTATTGAGTTAAAACACTTAAGAAGAGCTAATCATAGCAACAAGATAAGGAATCAACCCAGATACCCTTCAGTAGATAAATGGATCAGGAAAATGTGGTACATAAACCCAGTGGAATTCTATGCTTCCATCAGAAAGAATGGCATCATCCCATTTATAAGGAAATGAAAAGCAAAGCAAGCCAGACCCAAAGAAACATAAGCTGCATGGTTTCCCTCATTTGTAATAACTGGAATATGTCAGGATAATTTTAGCAGAGGATCATATGGCTCAATAGCTATGTGCATATGACCATATAAAATGATGCTGATAGAAATGAACACAGAGAAATGGGAACAAGAGATGATTTTTTATTGTACTGTTTGCAGTTACTTCTTTTTTCTTCCCTCCCCTTTGATTTATTCCCTATTGTCACTATTTTTTATTTCTATACCCTTTGTCTTGTATGTAAGTTTATCTGATTTAGAGAAGGGAAGGGGAATCACAGAAACAGTGTGACAAAGAGTGTACCAATTCAACAGTGATACTCACTAGACATTCTGTAGAAATGAACTTTACAGATTGTGGGGGAGGGTAGTCCAGGGAGAAAAAGGGAAAAAATGAGGAGGGATAACACTGTTCAAAAAGAAATGCACTCATTACCTGACTTGTATAACTGCAACCCTTCTTCACATTGCCTTCACAATAATTTTTTAAAGACTGTTCAACATAAACTATTGCCTTATTGCATATCTGACTGAAATTTGAACATATTATAAAGTTTCCTGACATGTCAACTAGCAAAGTACTTTCCAAAAGTAAAGAGGCAGGACCTGAACATAACATCTTCTTAGAAGAACAAGATAGTTTATTCCATACAGAATTGTGTCATTTGACATCTAAATAAGGAATAATATATTTTAATCCAAGTTTTTCTCAAATACACAGGGAATAACACTAAAATGTTACTACAGGCAAAAATAATTCAATTATCAAATAGTTTTGAATGGATAGTAAGATAAAAGCAAAAGAGACATAAAATGCATGACAAGAAATGTACTCATGTTGGCCGGTGGCTCATGCCTGTAATCCTAGCTAGTCAGGAGACTGAGATCTGAGGATCACAGTTCAAAGCCAGCCCAGGCAAGAAGGTCCATGAGACTCTTATCTCCAATAAACCACTAGAAAACTGGAAGTGGCACTGTGGCTCAAGTGGTAGAGCAGTAGCCTTGAGCTGAAAAGCTGAGGGGCAGTGCCCAGGCTGAGTTCAAGCCCCACACTGACCAAAAGAAGAAGAAGAAGAAGAAATTTATTCATTACCTTACTCATGTAACTGTAAACTACAACCCCTCTGTACAGCATCTTTACAATAAAATAAAAAATAAAATACAATAATTTTAAAATGAATTAAATTAGTAATTCTGGTAACTTCCAATTTCCAGACTTCAACAGTGGGTCATTGTAACAAATATTTTTCCCTCAAACATGTTTGTCTTTAATCAGATCTCCCATTAGCAGAGTATGAAATGTGTATTCTAGTACACATTATTTATTGAGAAAATACCTAGGAGGAATAGAACACTCTCTCACTTGAGGACTGTTTTTAGATTTTACACACACACACACACACACACATACCTCTAGAGTCAAACATCACCAAGTTAGTCTTATTTTGTGGAACTATGTCATTTTAAAAACTTGTCACTGGTCAGGGCTCAGAAAATAATACTTCAAAGTATGGTATTTTGACATGTTGAGTACTTGCAACTGAAGGACATTGGAAAGGCCTTAAAGAGTCTTTCTGAATTTTTCCTTCTGTTTCCTATCCCTCTTTCTCTCCTTGAGGTGATTTACTAAAAGAAAAACAACAACACCAACAACAACTAGAATTCTTCACCAACATAGCTTGTATAAACTATAAATATTATTTGGTAAAGAAACTGTCCATAAAGAAATTCTTTGAGCTACTCTGCTTGATAGTAAGTTACAATACTCTTATTCCAGAAGGGGCCTATCCCATCCTTATGATACATGGAGAAGTAAAGAGAAATCTAGACAGACCTTGTTTAGATGGATTAATAAAGTACAGTGCTTGGTGTGTCTTTGAGGGTGTTTTCAGGGCCATCTCACATGTGGGAAAGCAATTGAAGGAAGAGACCAATCCTAAATTTGGGTGGCATCATCCAATAGTATTAGATGGAGGAAACCAGTCAGTACACATTCTTCCTGAATGAGTATAGCTACCACTGCAGCCAGTGCCCTTAGACATCAAACACCAGTTGCTTTTGTCTTTCAGTGTGGACTCCTACCACTCAAACCAGTGAACTCCAGGGAGCTTCCAGGTCTTTAGCCTTTGACTGGGATTGCACCATTGTTTCCCATTTGTTGCTCCAATTGTTTAATTACCTGTATTTTATTTGTTCTTTACTTGTAAAGAACCTTGACTAATACATTTTTCTGCCTCTTTTCAATGTAGGTCTAATTTGTTCACCTTTTTTTTTCTTTCAGTTCTACACCAAGGCCCTTTCTTTGTTGAATCTAAGCATAAAGATATACTGAGTTCCTTGAGTCTTTAGTTTTGAAGGTCCTGTCACATAAAACATTGATCCAATAATCTTGCTGCATCTCTCTCTCTCTTGTTAACTTGTCATAGAAGTATCAGCCATGATTCCTACATAGAGGTGAGGGAGAAGGTATACCCCACTTTCTGCTACACAGAGTCAATTATTGGCTGTGGTTTTGTCTGCACTGCACTGGAAGCACAAAGGAAGTTCGCCTCTCACGTCAGATAGTCTCTGTTGAACAAAGAAGTCCCTGTTTAAGAAAAAAAAGAGGCAGTGGTGAGGTAATAACAGCCAATATTCACAGACAAGTAACTTCCCCTGATAGAAAGAGGGATTCTAACTAGCGATCTCATCTTTTAATCAAGTCACTATGGGGTTTGCAGAGTATTTAACAGGTGAAGAGCTCTATTGATGCACTTTCAGGACACTGCTCTGAAGACACATGCATCATACAAAGTCTCTGTGTCTGTTTTGCACTCTGTTATGCTAAGCTCTAGGAAATCTGTTCACATTCTGGCAAGAAGATCCCAAACTCTTCATCATCAGACAGTCTCCAGGCAAATAAATCTGTAAGCTCCTGGGGCAGAAACTTGACATCTGGGATGCTAACAGCAAATTAATATAATTAATACAGAAAATCAAATATCAATTTGTAAAAGCTGAATTTTCAGATAATATAGAACTATTCTTATTATTTGCAGATTTTTCTTTACACAAAGGAAATTTGGAAATCTCCAATTTTAAAATTGAAAGATGTAGGGAGATATAGTGTCTTCTACTTAGAACATGCCTAATTCAGAAATACTGTATGAAAAAATGTTTCCCAATGAGTAAGATTGTTTGTTATCTATTAAGAAAAAATGGTAAGTTTAGTCTAGCTCACAATTTGATAGCATTTTCTCAGTTGAAATATTCAAAATAAAAATCCAAAACACAATATTAACACCCACAAAGTTTCTAAAACAGCTAAGTCTAAATAAAAGGAATTAAAATTCCAAATGTAATTCAAAATTGCATTGTTGCCAGGTGCTGGTGGCTCATGACTATAATCCTACCTACTCAGGATGCTGAGATCTGAGGATTGTGGTTCAAATAATAAATAAAATTGCATTGTTATTATTTCAGTTCTATATATAATAAATACATTTAGTTTTATAAAAATATAAAGTTTTTTTATATTTATAAGTATAAATGTAAAGTGTTCTAAAATATTGCATTTTTTCTCATATAAATAAATTCACTTAAGAATATCAACCCTCAGGAATATCCAAAGCACTAAATATTTTCCTTGTACACAAAATTGTTTCCAATGTCATTTGTGATTTATAAAACATTTTGAGTTGTTTTTCTAATTAATTGAAAAGGTTGATAAATTGGATTTTTATCAACATTGATTACTTCTGAGTGCTAAAAGAGTGCTAAAATTTCAAAACCATAGGATACATTCAGGAAAAAATATTTACTGATGAGTATCTGATTAAATATATCATCCTGAACATACAACAAACTCTTAAAACTCACTAGTAGGAAAACAAACAACCTAAATAAATTGGAGAAAAAAATTGAAATGATTTCTCTAAAGAAAAACACTAAACTGTAGTTTAACTTCAGATATGAATTTTAACAAAAACTATTGACTAATTCAACTCATTTAAACAGTCTTTTATATATTTTGATTTCCGAGGACTCAGATTACATTGCAAAGGCCAGTAACAGTGGCACATACCTAACTAAAATCCCTGCTTCTTAGGAGGCAAATGTAGAAGGATTATGGTCTGAGGCTGGCCTGATAAAAAGCAAGATACTTTATCTGAAAACTAATAGAAGCTAACAGGACTGAGGTGTGGTCTAAATAGTGTACTTGCTCAGGCTTGCATTCAATCTCCAGTATCATCCCAAAAAATTACATTGCAAGATGTAATTACAGTACATTTTTCTGTGGTGTTCCTGAGACTTTAATTCAAAACTTGGACACTGTCTTTTAATTCTTTTGCTCAAGGTTAATGCTCTAGCAACTTGAGCCATAACCAAATTTTTAGGGGTTAGTTAAGGACAAGAATCTGAACTTTCCCATGAGGCCTGGCTTCACATCTCAACCTCCTGAGTAGTTTGGATTACAATCATGTACCACCAGCACCCAGTTTCACAGTTCACATTTATAACTCTAAAACAAAATTCTGAAAAGCTAACTGTAATTAGTGAACAATGGTATTATTCCATGAAGTAGTTTAACTTAGAATGTTGCAGATATCTGATGGAAATCATTGCTCATTTTTCCCTGTAGCATGTTTTTGTTTTTTACATTTAAGCTTCCATAGAATTAAAACTTTACCAGTGCAATTTTTTAAAATTCTAAAAAAATAAACTGTAATGACAGTAGGAAAAAATAACTATCTTTTTCCTAGAATATACAATGTAAGAAATAACGATTTTCTCATAAAAAGTAATCAACATAGCAAACATAGTAAAGACATTAGAAAACTAGTCAATAATTGCAAAATACTAGTCAATGACATTGACTCAAGGAAATTGTGCAATGCCTTAGCTATATCCTACAATGTTGTTGTTGTTGTTGTTGTAACTGTTTGTATATTTTGGAATCAAGTTCTTCCAAGTTTGATTAATATATGGGATAATTAATGTAATATGTGTGTGCTATCTTCTGGGCTATTTAGTTTAGTTCTACTCTACTTAATGTTATGGACTCTACTTAATGTTATGGCTGGACATGAAATAACAGCAACCCACTAAGTACGCTAACTTGTGTGTACTCTGGTATGCCATGTAACCTTCTAATATACAAATGAAAGAACTTGTTGAGTTA
This sequence comes from Dipodomys ordii, assembly GCF_000151885.1. NCBI lineage: Eukaryota > Metazoa > Chordata > Mammalia > Rodentia > Heteromyidae > Dipodomys > Dipodomys ordii. The sequence goes on from NW_012267221.1 coordinate 8,429,928, forward strand.
ACAAGTATCTATGGTCATGAGTCATTCCGGATCTATTGGTAGGAATTTGTGTGTCATCTTGCTTCTGAATGGGATGCTTTTAGCAATGAAATAATTTCTTTCTTCATAATCAACTTCTTCTCATTTTAGGATTTCTCTGTCCCTCAGTGTTCCCATATTTGCATAAACAGTTACATCTTTAAGTGAAGTAATTTTCCCTGTTTTCCAACCCTAAATCGTTTCACACCAAGCATTTTGTTATATTGAAGGTTTTAATGCCAAAGGAAGGAAGGAAGGGAGGAAGGAAGGGAGGGAGGGAGGAAGGGAGGGAGGGAGGGAGGGAGGGAAGATCACAGGACATAGCAGTCTACAAGCAGCCTTGTTTCTGTTTATATTCTACTACCATCTCCCTCTCCAAAGAGTCTTCTTCCTCCCCATATCTTCCCATCCCCAAACCCCACTATCACACTGAATATGTTTCCCACTTCCTACGTCTCAGTTTGTTTTATGAACAGTACAAGGGCTTTTCCCAAATCAAATCATTTATTTCTGAAAAATAAAAATAAAAAATGCAACTTATTCCCTCCAGATAATAACAGTAATTGACATTTTTACTTGTTTATAATTTGATTTGACATAAAACAATCTTTCAAAATAGTGCACTTTTTGTTTTCAGCAATTTCATTTGAACCAAAGTAAAAGTCTCTTCACCCTTGGACTCTTGATTTTGTTAAAATCTGATCATTGCTCTTCTTGATCTTCATTTTTCCAAATTCTACTAAAATTTATTCATATAAAGCCCCGAAACATGGCCTAAAACCGTTATCTGTCTAAGTCATTAACTTGAAACACAAATATTAAAATTTCAAAATCATCTGTAACATTTTGAAAAATCTACAAGAATGCAATATTGTTAAGACTATCTAGTATACTTTATTTTTCACAAATAATTCTGAACAAATGCACTGTTTAGAAAATTTTGTTTCATGAAACAAAATGTCAAAAAATATACTATAAACTCATCTTTCAACAACATATGTAGAATGAACATATATTAAAATATGAAGATGGGAACAACTAACCATACTCATTATTTTAAGCAAAGGTGGGGTAAGATTGTCAATCTCTACTTTTGAGGTTATCAGATAGATATAAAACTTTTTTCGCACATAGACAAGCAGGTATAAATTTAAAATGCAAAGCTGTACAGTCATCTATAAAATTTTTCAACTACCCCACAAAGCTTCTCTACCAGATATAGATTGAAAGAATCCATTATTCAAAAAGGGATCAAAATAGTCTGCAATTATGCCCAGTTAATCCCTTCAACATAGTGTGGTATTTCTTCACCAAAGTAATTATTTGAACAGGAGAGAAAATAACAACCATATAGAACAAATTAAAAACTTTACCTTCAGATGCTACCTTAATTGTTATGCAGATTCATTCTGTACATTCAATGACAAGCAAGACAATAAAAAATGAAGATTATTCTTCTCTCATGAAAGTATTGTAACATGACTTATTCCCCCAGATAATTTTAGATAGTTATAACATTTCATACATATCCGCTTTTTTAAAAAACTCATATATTTTTTAAACCCATATACCTTTGAGCACACTCGGAGGAAGTCTCTAAACACTCATGTATTAAAAGGGTGAGCAAATACATCACGCATCCTCAGAATTTCTGTGGGCTGCACCTGAATGCTGTGCAAACACACATCAAATGACCACTGCCGTGTACAAACTGCTTGTTTAGGCTTTTTTAAATACGACGATCACATGTTTAAATGTCATGCTGGGATTTAGTTAACTAAGGTGGCAGGTTCTTAAGATGGGGAATTTATTATGTTGAAAATTTCCAAATACAAGACTGAAAAGGGAAAAAAATATGTCAACTTTTATTTATTTCCCATATAAATATGGGCAATTTAGTTCTCCCAAATACAAGCAGATTAGATAAATTAGATAGTAGTTGATTCATTTTGCATAGAAATGGCTCATTAAGAAAGAAAGTAAAAAAGAGAGAAAGAAAGAAAAAAAGAAAGAAAAAAAGAAAGAGCCCTGCCTTTGTATTAAACTCTGATTGGACAGAGCACAAAATGAATTTACAGTGTCACTCAGAGATGTAGCAGGACTAATGAGGGTGGAATGGTACAGCATAGCACAGGGTGGGTAAATCTGTGGTGTGTTCATTCATTCCTTCAGCTCAGGAAACTGAGGTGTCCCTCATTATGCATGTGTCCCAGGGGCATTCTTTAATATTTTAATAAATAACAACATCAGCCCAACAAGAAATTAATGAATAGTATCATTAATAATGAGCTGGAGTCTTGTAGTGATAGGACAGATATTAAATTGAACCACTGTGGTGCTATCTCTAGAGACTTGGGATATTTCCAGTGGCAAACAAGGCATCTGAATGAAGCAACCATCGCTCTGGGCCAACAGCTTTTACAACAGGTTGGGAGTAATAAAAGAGGATTTTCTGCACGATAAAGTTAAGCCCTAGAAAATCTGCTGGTGTAGATCGGTGTGAAAAGTACTGCCAAACGTGATCCTTAATTAAACTTTAATTAAGATAAAGCTTTTATTTTTTTTTCTCTTCCAAGTAAAGTAGCAGCCAAATGGACCCCGGTTATTTTCTACCAAAATCTATCTTAAAATCATTTTGTATTATACCACAAAAAAATTATGCTCAAATAATATTAACGTGCAGAGTTAAATCCACCAAATGAGAAAATCATTAGAAATAGTTGAAATGGCATAAATTCTCCAACAGTGAGGGCACGTGAGCATATGTATAACTGCATAGACAATGAAAGGCTGACCTAGCTCAATTTCTCACTTTCTGTTGTTTTTCATATTTAAACCACCTTTAAGATATTTCAACTCAGTTTCACATTATTGAGAAGAATTTAAGCTTGATATGGGTTAAGTAACTTTCCAATGAATCTTGATTCTTTGGAATATACTCATATTGTATAAAATTGCTTGCAACTTGAAAAATTCATAACTATTTTTTAAAACTGCTCCACACATTGAAAATATTCTTTGCGTTAGCTTTCATGCCTCTCATTATATGGCTTTATTTATGCTAATAATTGTGTATATTCTTAGTGCAGCTATAAATTACACAAAGACCTCTTGTTCTATAACTAAATACAAGACCTACAGTACTTATCAGTAACTATTTTATTTAAAGAATTTGAGTATTCAATGTTATTATTGTAGAGTTACTATTTTCTACTTATCTCATTTTCCACATTAGAGCACACTACGATAAGATGTGATTTTAAAATTAATTTGGAACATTCCTCTTTGAGACAGAAATCCATATTTTATATTATAGGAGAAAATATGTTTGCAAGGAATACAGGCAACTAACATGCTTTAAAGTGTTTTGTGCTTTATTACATGGTGATAGATTGTAAACCATTTCCTCACTGACAGAAAAATCTCAGAGTATCAGAAATTTAGTATTAAATACAGCCTATGCTAATTTTGTAGTATCTTGCTTATCATAAATTTTTATACAATATAAAATAAGCTATCAATTATTTACAAAATAGTTTCTGTATATTTTAAGGACTAATTCTGTATACTAAAAACAAAAGCTGTCAAGAAAAAGTATCAAGATTTTTAACCACTGCAAGGCCTTTGACCAGTAAAGGAATTGTCCAACAAAAATGCCAAGCTGCCCTGCAAAAAAATTGTAAATTAGATCTATGTTTTTGTTCTGTCAACTTGATTCTCTCCCTTATTGTGTCTACGTAGGTTTTGATAAACTTTAGAAAATAAACATTCTTTCAACTTCTAAATAGTGGCAATAATCTATAAGAAGGGTTGAGTTAAATGTTTGCTTCTATGGCAAGTACTGTGTCATTAAACATAGTCTACAAATGATAGGATAGATCTCGGCAATTAGTGAACAATAACTATACTACTCAAGTTGTGAAGAGAATAGAATACCTTGTTATTCTCTCTGATAAGTCTGTTAACAGTGACAGGTCTGGCTAAAATTAGATAAATCAATGAAATGAGACCAAGAGCTAGAAATTCAGATTGGGAGTGAGGAGGGAAGCTAGTCATTCATTTACCTATATATCTCATTTTACTTGATTCTGAAGCAATTAACCATGCTTCATCTCATAGCATGTATATACAGATCTCATGTCAAATAAACAAAATATTTTCACTTTAGAGAATTTTGAGCTGTTTTCAATTCTGAAATTTTATTCTTTGACATGAGGAAGATGATCCTTTAAACTGAATTCTATGAAATGTTGACTCAGAACTTAATTTGTTGTTCTTTTGAAAGCAAAAAACTATTTTGCTTTGTATTGTTATAGCTCCAGTAGCATAGTCTCTTGTGTTTTAACAGTTGTTGAAAGTACAATTGAGACCCTATAATTAACACAAAATACTTATATAGCACAATCTTAGTGCACATGTGTTATTTATAAATTCTTATTGTAGTTGTCAACTCTTGTTGACAATTCATATGGATCATGACTGACTCTCCTACACATGAAAAACTATTAAGTACAATTGTTCTTCACAAACAATTACTTTTAAAAGGGAAGATCTAAAAATTACAATAGTGAATTCTTTCAATGAATATCAAGTGCAATAGCAAATCAATAACCTGAGTGGAACGTTGATTGAATCAATAATTTTAAATTTTGTTTAATAAAGTAATAAATGCTTATAAAATATACAAATTAAATTAAAAATATATGTATAATAATGCTTATTAGACAGTTACAGTAATAAAGATTTAGAAGTCAAATATTTACAAGAGGGAGAACAAATAAAGAAACTTTTGGTTTCCAATATGGGAACATTAAATAGTAGTTGAAATTATAGTGCCATACAACAATATAGTTGAATCTGAACCCTCATTACATAATTTCACTATAGTACCCTTTATATAAGTTAAAATAACACAAATCCATGCACAAATACTACGTAAATTCAACAAGAATTAAAAATAACATAAACCCAAATACTATTTAAATGCAACAAACACTATAAAATACTATATAAATGTAACAAGAATTGAAAATAGCATTCTTCTTTGTACAAACACTATATAAGTGGAACAAGAATTTACAAATAGAAGGCCAAAATAATTATGATAAGGAATTCAGGTAATAGAAATAGGAAGAAGTTATGAATAAGTTTTTATGAAATTTCTTAGGCATGATATATTCATGATTTTATTAACTAATGATGCCAATTTAGGATTAACTTGAAGATAGATGATAAGACTGATGATAGATAGATAGAAGATAGAAAAATGAAAGAGTGATGATTAGTGTATCATCACTGAAAATTACTCTGAATCCATTCTGAAACAGAAGGTAAAATGAAAAAGATAGCATGTTGTATGGGTAAAGAAAAACAACAAAACTATTGCTTCCAGGCTGGGAACATGGCTTAGTAATAGAGTGCTTGCCTAACATGCATGAAGCCCTGGGTTCAATTCCTCAGTACCACGTAAAGCCAGAAGTGGTGCTATGGCTCAAGAGGTAGAGTTCTGGCTTTGAGCTAAAGAAGCTCAGAGACAGTGCCCAGGCCCTGAGTTAAAGACTCACAACTAGCAAAAAAAAAAAAAAGTATTATTTTCTTTTTTTTTATATTTATTTAGTTAGTTTATTGTGAAAATGCCATACAGAGGGGTTACAATTACATGAGCAAGGTAATGAGTACATTTCTTATCAAGCATGGTTCCCTCCTCCTTTGTTTCCCCTTCCCATCTCCCCCCCCCCACTCCCGGGCCCCCCACACCCCATCCCTGTCACCGCACAGCGCAAAAGTTGTAAACTTCGTTTTTCGACATAACATCTTGTACATCTCATTGTTGCAATGGGTCCACCTGTATCCCTATTTAAACGATTTGTTTTTCCCCTTCCCCTCCCCAAATTATATCAACATCAAATACAGTAAAAACAAGGGTTATACCGTGGGGGAGGAACATACAAAGCAACAAAGAAATCATCTTATGAATATGTTAGAAACAATAGCAAGAAAGAAAAACCATTTAAGTCCTTATCTTGGGGTTCATTTCAAAAGGTATTATTTTCTAACAGAAAGTGTTATGTTTAGGTGCAAAGTTAGACATTTAATAACTTTTGAGTGAGATAATTAATCTTTTCAAGCCTCAGGAGTTTTATAAATAGACCAATTATCAATATTCTTTACACTGTTGTATGCATAGTTTACATAAAACACCAAAATTCCTGGCATAAAATCTTGCCTTACAATAAATATTAGAGCCATAAACTATGCATCAAAATAATATGTAAACAAAGAGATACACTAGAATAAACTATTTTAAAGTCTTGATGCTACCTTCAAACAGAGCTTGTATTGTCTTCTTTTTCAATATATGTTTTAATAGTAATTATGCAATAAAAAGTCCTAAAAACAGACTTTCTATCCCTAAAAAACTGGGATTAGAACCCTGTAAATAAGATACCCAATGAACCAACTGAATGAGGAGTACAGTCATACTACAGAATTCAGAGAACCACTCAAAAAATGTTCCTTAATAGGAGCAGTTGGAAAATTTTCAAACTGGAGATAGGTTTTGAAGAAAAAGTATACTTTAACTAAAAGAGGTAAGGAAGCCTTGAATTCTAGGCTGACATGTTGATGTGAAGAAATAGCATAAAGGATAGTATATTCGTTATACTTTATAAATAATGAGTAAGCCATTTGACTAAGAAACTAATTTTGTGAATGGAAAATGGAAGCAAGACATAAGGAGTGATTCTTACATAGGTACTAAATCTTACTTTCCAAAGTCAAATTAGCATAAAGAAGTTTTTGAAAAATAAAGTTATTGTAGAATATTGTCTTACCGTAGACTCATTCAAAAGAAAATGCCAAGATCAAGATTTAGCTGTGTTTTGGGAGGAAATTCCAGAAAGTGCAAGCAATGAAAAGGAATAAGAATGTGGAGTAAGAAATTAAAAAATCAAAATAAAATAAAGATGTGGAGGAATAAAAGCCCTAAGGAATTTGCATCATTGAGGAGATCATGAGAAATCACAAACTATATCCCAATTATCCCATGAATGCCCCAACCTCCCTATCCTGGCTGTGGAATTTATATGTTCACCTCCATTGCTCTTTAATTTGAAGTTGCACATAAGAGTGTTAACTCTCCAGCTGTTTTACATACTAGACAAAGCTTTAAGTGGAGATGGAGAGTTTCAGAGACACTTGCACAGCCCTAAAAAGTGTACCACATCTAAAGGGAAGTCAGAAACCAAGGCCAAAGGGAAAAAAGTAAAACATGTGTATTGGAAAAGAATAACTGTGAAGCAAACATTTGTATTGGAAAAAAAATGAATGTGAAGAAAAGCATCTAATTTGATACCAAGCATTTGGAAACCTGTATCTCGCCTGCTTTAAAAGTCAGATTGTGTTCTGTACCTTAAAATTCTGCTTTAAACATCCTTTCTAAGAAAATACAACAATGGTACAAAGACATGCCTGTTAAGGACATTTCCCCATTTTAAGGAAATGGATAAACTAGGAAAAAATTATATTAAGTGAAGTAAACAAAGAAACATAGGCTCTATGGTTTCCCTCATTTGTAATAATTAATATATGTCTAGGATAGTCCTAGCAGAGGATCACAATAGCTCAATAACTGTGTACATATGACCATATAAAACGATACTAATCGAAATGAACTCCAAGATATAGAAACAAGAGGTCTTTTGTTGTTGTCCTTGTTATCGTCAATGTACTAAATCAAGTTCTTTCTTTTTATTTATTTATTTTCCCCCTCTTTGGTTTCTTGCCAGAAGTTACTGTTTTTCATTCTGGTACCCTGCGCCTTGTATATACAGTTATCTGATTTGAGGAAGGGGAAGAAAATAACAAAATGGTGAAACAAGGATAAAGGGTGAGCCAATACAACAGCAACAGTCACACAACACTATGTTGGAAGGGAACTTCACAACTTCAGGCCGGAGGGATGGAAGGAAAGAGGGAGAAAAATAAAGGAGTGGCTAACAATGTTCAACAAGAAATATACAGACTACCTTACTTATGCAACTGTAACCCCTCTGTACAACAAAATTAAATAAATAGACCCACCTTTAAAACAAAATTAAACTAAACTTTCAAACTCCATTCTAAGAGATAATAATAATACAAAGACATGCCCGTCAAGGCATTGTTAATACCAGCAACTTTAAAGAAAATTTTTACCCCCAAACAGGTAATTGATTTGGTGATGGTGATCTCAGAGGTGATGGTAATTGCATTGGTAATGGCATTAGATGGTAAAGATGTCAGTGATGACAATAGGTGGTGATGAGGGGTTATTAAAGATAATGGTGATGATAGTAGGTGGTGGTGATGATGATGATGATGATGATAATGATGATAAATGATGGTGATTTTGGTGATTCATAGAGATAGTAGATGTTGAGGGTGTCAGAAATAGAAGATTATGAGGGTAGGGTTTGTGGTAGCATATGATAGCGATACCAGTGATGATGGTAGTACATGGTGATCTTGATGATCATGGTAGATGATGGTGATATTGTTGACAAGGGCAGATAATGACATTGTGTTAATAAATGATGTGATAATGTGGTAATGGTAGGAGATGTTGATGATGGTGGTCATATATAATACTGATGCTCATAGCAGCAAATAGTAGTGATATTGTTGTTGACAGTAATGATGGTGAACTTGGATGATGAACTTGATAATGGCAGTAGATACTAGTAATGTTGGAGAGGAAGACCATAGATGATGATGATAGCAATGGTAGTGGTGGTAGTGACAGTTGATGATGGGTACTAATATTACACAAGGATAACAAAACCAATTAAAACTTATGAATACTGAGAGGATATTAGACATAACTCTAAGCATTCCTTAGAGTTCATTTGTTGTCATAATAATCCTATGGTATTAGCTTCTCCACTTTATGGATGAAGAGACTGGGCACAGAAAGTTTAACACCTTACCTATAGTGTCAAAACTATGAAAGAAACAAGAGTTCTGTCCTTACAAAACTCGGACATTGCTCTAAAGCACAGAATATAATAAAACAACCAAAAGTAAAATGGACAGAGAATTTATAGTCAAATGAGAAAGTGCTTGTAACATGATATTAGACTAAAAATATTTTACATAGATATGATTTTAAGTCACAGTACCATTTTAAAGTGAGACTATAAGTCCAACTAAAAGTGCCTAAATTCTACCTACTATGTCTGTGTGTGTGTGTGTGTGTATATATATATATATATATATATATATAGTATAGATATTATTTCTAGATTGGAAAATAAATCAATTTCTCTTCTTTTTACTATTGACATATATTAATGTACATAAAAAACTTCTGAGGCGAAGTCAAAAGCAAAAACCCATACTTGAATATAGATATGGATGTAAAGTTTTATCTGCATTCATTAAATAAACCTTCCTTATATAAACTAAAATAATGATAACTAACATTTGGTGGGATTAAAGTAAAAGTAAAATGCAATAACATCATGTAACGATAACCTAAAAGCAGAATTTTAGTTAATGAGTGCTGACTACTATATAGTATCCAAAACATAGATGCATCAATAGGCTAAGGTAAAGTATACAAGCAAAACAAACAAACAAACAAGGATAGTAGGATAATTGAGACAGAGATAGAGTGACAAAAAGAATGAAACAGATAAAACACAGAGAGAAATTACATAATCTCTTAAGTCACAGAGGGAAAGGCAGACATGGGATAAAAACACAGAAACTCAATGAATACAATAAAAGCCTCTAAAGAGAAAATAAATAAGCTAGACCACTGGAAACAAACTGGCAGATAGAACCACAATCTGACTGTGGAGTGTAGTGACTGTGACTTTATTTTCTCCTTTCTCTACCTTTTGTACTTGTCAACACAAAATCTGCTTATAAATGTGAGCATATTATCAAGTGTAAGATGTAACTTTTAAAAAAGAACCACAATTCAATACTGTGATGAATTTTAAATCTAAAAAGCTACAAATTTCTTTTTAAGGTTAGATTACAAAATCTCTCTTTTAAAGCCATACTTAAAACCAAATAACCAAAAGCAGCTAGTATGGCAATATTATTATCAGGTAGATTTGGCTTGAGGTAAATATTATTCAGGGAGAAAAGGAGGTCATGAAATTTGAACAGAAAGAACAATTCATCAAGAAGATATATTAAATGCTGAAAGCGCCTGAATCTAAACACAAAGCTTCAAGATATGTAAGGAAAAGAGTATTGTAAAAATTTGAATCATGCAGGCATAGTAGGAGGTATTAACTCACCATTTTCAGTAAACAAATGAATAAGCAGAGAAAAATGCTGGTGAAAGTCTTTATATTTGAATAACAATATTCTCCTTGAAGAGGATGCTTGTGAGCGCAACAAAAATTCAGAAAATAGCATGCATTTCTTGATAGAGAGTCACATACGCAGTAATTTTTTTCTGTCAACAAAAGGCTCAACCAGGAAACTTTTCATTTTATTACCTAGTTATGTTTTTTTAATACAGTTGATATTCCTTAAGTTTACCAGCAATTCATTAGAAGAATGCCAGATAGCCTTGAAAACTGGAGGATTCTTATGTTTTGTTCTAAACTATGAAATATAATGATAAGGTAATGAAACTTTTGAGGTTCCATTTAACTGTACTAATTTTTTAAGAAATGATTCTCTCCCTAAGGAAAGCAACAGAATAGTATTATAGATGATTTTGTGAGTAATCCCATGTATATACATTTTCAAACATCCATCTTTCATATCTGCCTACTGCAAAGCTGACATACACCACCAAACCAAGCTCCATGAAATTTTATAATTTGTTCACATTTTCTTTTCTGAACTTTATATATTTCAAACTGGCTATATAATTTATTAAAGTTTTACTCAAAGAGCACATTATAATTGTGAGCTAAAGTATCAATAATAGAACTGGACAAGGAAAAGGTACATATGAAAGGGATTTTGAAACAGGTTATCATTGAGTATGTTCTACTCTTTGGATATTGGCAGACCATGGGGAAAAAAGAGAGAGAGATTAGAGACCTTGACCAAATAGTAGTCACTAACATTGACAGAGAAATTGAAAGAATAGAACACTGAGGTTTAAAGTGATGATAAGAAAGAAAGTAGAAATAACCAGACATTTTTACAGAATGTTAAAAAGTATTAGAACCCCTAGAGCAGTGAATAAGATGTTCTTTAAGGTGTGGGTCCCCATTCTACCTCCAAAGGCTCACATTCAAAAGAACAGTAATAGAATCCTGAAGCAAATAAATGTCAAACTACAAATTGATTCAGTATACATTAACCCATTCATTCTATGTAGGAGAAAAACGTAATCACTCTAAGATCTATTCTGCCAATAAGGAAATTGAGGTTCAAAACATCATGGAATATGTGTTCCGGGACCAGATTCTAGGGCACTGACTGCCCAAACTTATAACTGACATCCATTTGAAGTCATTCTGCATTTGTCTGTGTAAGTTAAAATATGTTCCAAATGATTGCTAGATTCATATATATTTTTAGTCCAAAGCTTTTTATATCATCTGACCCATTAAATAATCCATTGCATTAGATTTGTTTGCTTATTGTTTTGTTTACAGTACTGAGGATTGAACTCTGGGCCCTATACTTGCTAGGCAAGAACTCTACCCCTGAGCCATAACCACCAGCTCTTTTTTTTTTTCAAGATAAAGTCATACAACCTTTCTCAGGCTGGTCTCCAATCTACAAGCCTTCTGCCTCTGTCTCCTGAGCAGTATGAAGTACTGCCATGCAGTATCATCTACAATTCATATTTGGTTTTGGATTCAAAAATTCTGTCATTAATTTCTTGCTTCCCTATTTCAAAATATAAATTGGAACTCATATTTTTTGATTTTTGTGACTAATTAAATTACCCTGAAAATACAAACCTTAGAATAAAAATATGGAAAATTTTCATAGTCTTCATTAACTTATATTTTGTTATCTCATATTAATGTCATGAGCACAGTGCCAACACTTTTGAGAGAGAATCATCTCTCAACTAGGTCTATTTTACAATTGCATGAATGAGAGAAGGTGGAATGGTAGGTAAATAACTTTACTCATGCTATACACTGGTTCTTACCTCCTATTTCTGACATTAGCACTTAAGAATTGTGATCTCTGTTAATAATACTGAAAAATCAAGCAAATGCTCAAAATGGTTATTGCTAGAAAAAATAATGATGAAAAAAGCACATCTTATAGATGGCAACCTAACAGCATAATGAACAAAAGATCTTGTTATTAACTCTCTTTATTGATTTGAACAGATCAAATTGGCAAAAGTACTTAATGATTTCCACCTAACCATTGCCCTGATGGTCTCTGAAAAGTCTCTTTGGTTGTAGACACTAAAAACCATCTAAATGTACAAAAGAAATATTTTTTAATTGAGCCCGTTGCCTGTTGTTTACTGCCTTTAGCTTTCCATTAGCATCCATTTCTCTCTATGTGGGGGTATCTTTAGGTCTGCCTTTTCGAATCATCTTGTTTCTGTGCATGGATGTGTGTGATTTTTGAACTTATAAACAAGTTAAAAAAATTTGTTGGCACCAACAGCTAGTTTTTAAAAGAGGCATCCACTAGCCGTTGATTTGGGTTATTTACTCCAAGAATTTCCACACCCAGAACTATGTGAGCTCAAATTGCACCAAAAATAGAGAATCTGCAGCACTTGCACTTTGAAAATGGGGTCAGCTGGCTAATCGAGCTGGCACCTGGTCATCTGTTGGCATAACTACCTAACTCCAGCACAGTTATTTGGATTTCTGATTTGAGATCCAAAATAATTGAGGCCACAATAACCAGAGCAACTGAGGGAAAGAGCTCATTCATTTTAGTCTGATTGGACATGTCTTCCCTCAGTTAAACCTGTCCTCTTTCAAATAGGATGTTTATTTTACTCTAGCAATATCAGGCAAAATATTCAACATACTGATAAGTTATTGTATAAAGAAATTATTTTCATTGAAGTATATTATTAATGATAGCATAATGAAATAGTTAGATGACCTTTTCAATTGACAGCTATGAGTTAAAATGCAAGAGGGCTGTTTGTTATACAGTAAGAATGACATCAAGATCCCAGGAACTAGAAAAGGTATGCTTCCATATACAGAAAGTATGCCCGTTGCCATGATTTTCAGACCATCATAATGCACTACACACCAAATCTTTTTGATAGCTTTTTCTTAACTCTTCATTTTCTGGATATGGAATAAACAGTAAATAGTAATAGTCCTGCAGTTCTCTGCTACAAGTCAGGTTACACTACAGTGATACAATAAAGCCATAGTAGTAATATCTCAAAAAATCAATGTTGTCATGAATGATTATTGCTTATTTTATGTCTCGACCCCCCAAAATATTAATTCCGAAAGTGTGAATTGTTCCACATACTTTTAAAATATTTTGTGATCATATTAAGGAAGAATAAATATTCTGGCTTTGTGTCTATGTTCTTATAACTTTTATACCTACATCTACTTCAAGATGTGTATACCTATGATTCTATGTGTGTATACACAATGGAGAATGCTGTTTAGATTTCTAAATGATTTTTCCCTGCCCTTAATCTGTATTTAATCAGGAAATCATTCTGTAATGAGAAAACTGTTCATTTTAGTCTTTTATGTTTGCAATCCCAAGGTTCCTCCTTAGTGATTACATTGAATAACTCCCTTTCCCTGTCTGAAAGCATAGGCAGTTTTCCATAATAAAAACTGGATTAGCATGTATCAGGAAGAGACACCACCAGCTGTCACTTTGAAATCAGACTACTCCTTCCTATTTGAGATGACAATGGATAAACCCATAAGCGACAGGCAGTTTTCCTATATTTATCTAGTAAGTGGTTAATATAGGCTAACATTTTCTGTAATAAAGCTATAAAAAGGGTCAAAGCAGAAGAAAGCTCCATTTGAATATGATATATATTACTGACAGAGAAATACAAACAGTGAAGTCTTGTATAAGTTATTTTATCTTACTCACTTGAGCTGGTATAATTATCACTAATATTTCCTCTTCTCTCCTTATTTCTGTTGCTGTCTTCTTGTTTCCTATTATTCAGTTGTACTATATTTGCTGGGCAAAATAATAATACACACATTTAGAAACAGAATTCCAACTGCATAAAAGGTAGAAATTATTTCCTTCCTTTCTAAGAATTTATGCAAAGCATGGGATTTCAGAGAATTCTCTAAAACAAAAATCAGTGGAATTTTGTTTATATGTGTAATTAACACATAGTATATGCATACAACAGGAATTATTGCCCATTGTTAAACTGTTTTTCAAGTAAAGTAAAGGATGTAGGGATAATGCAGGTACCAATGAAAGACTTAGGAAACACTTAAGCACAATGACAATTGGAGATCATTGGGAAATTAAGAGATTACTTGAGTGTGATATTTGCCTCACACAATAATGGTCATAGAGATTTTAATGATAACTATTGGATTTACATCCTTTGATCTAGCTAGGTCTTTTTTCCAATTTTTCTTCATTCATTGCCTAAATTCAAGACAAAACATTGTTTTTTCAAGTGCTGAAAAGTACACATTAAGTAAAAGCTCATAAGTTATTCCTTCCTTTCCACCTTCTAAACTCAGCAAGGCTGTCAACTGGCATCTGCCTTTACAACATATATTTCAAGATGTACCATCCCAATACTCAGTGATGAGATGTAGATTAGGTAATATCTGAAACACAGACCTAGTAAGCATAGGACTTGGACTTAAAGACACTACATATCCAGTACCAATATCAAAATCATTATATTAAAAGGCTTTTTTTAAGTAAGATGACAAGATGGATGAATGAGATAAGAAAAAGCTGAAGTAACTCCCATATTCCATTTTGTGGCTATTATTAAAGGATATAAATCACAAAAGGAGGGGAGGTAGGTTAAGAGAAGTATTGGGTAAATTCAATTATTTTTTCAAGGACATTGGGCCTTTGCATATTTCAGTTGGCAAACAAGCAAAAAAGCTAAGATGTCTAGAGAGGCTCCATCCATAGAATGAAGAACAATAGGTAGTATATGTGTAGTATTTAACACCAGGCACTCAGGTGATATCACATCTGGTACAAAGAAGGGAAAGCTTCAAAGAGAAGAATGGAAAGAAGTAGTCACAATATTAGTTGAGTTATTATTAGTGAGCTAGCTGCCCAAGAAGGCTAATAATGGATGAAGTAATAGATAAAGGCATTAATAAATGAAGTAACTAGAACAAACAAGAAAATAAAATTTTATCTTGTGCCAAACAGTGCCAATTCAATGTCTTCAGGTTATATACCAAACTGAAAAAGGTTCTTGAAATCATGACTGTAAGGACTCAGAAAAATAAGAATTTTCAGCCTGAAAGAATAAACAAATGAATGAATGAATGGTCAAGCCAGCCAAGGTGTCACATCCTACAAGCCCATCACTTGGAAGGCTGTGGTAGGTGGACCATAATTTTTTTCTTTCCATATATTTTTTATTGTAAGAATACTGTCAGAGGGGTTACAGTTACATGAGTAGGGTAATGAGTATGTGTCCTATCGAGCATTACCTCCTCCTTTATTTTTCTCCTACAATCCTCCTTGCTTCCCCACCTCCCCAATTCCTCCCTCCACCTCCCCCCAAAATTGTAAAGTTTGTTTTCAACATAGTGTCTTGTACAATGGGTCAACCTGTATCCTTATTTTAAAATTTTGTTCTATCCCTTCCCTTCCCCAAATTATAAAAATGTATATACAAGATGCAGGACACTGGAATCAAATAGAGGTTACAACAGATGTTATACCGTGGGGGAAGAACATATAAAAGAAATAAGAGAATCACATACTGCATTATAAGTACGTTAAAAACGATAGCAAGGGAGAAAAAAACCACTTGTGTCCCTGTCTTGGGGTTCATTTCATGTAACATCATCTTATATGATCCTAAGTACATAGCTTTTAACCTTTTTTGCTTGTCCTAGACATGTCCTAGTTATTGCAAATAAAGGAAACTATCAAACCTATGTTCCTTTGGGCCTAGTTTACTTCACTTAGTATAATTTTTTCCAAGCCTTTCCATTTCGGGGCAGTGTCATTCTTTTTGATGGAGGCATAGAATTCCATTGAATATATATATATATATATATATATATATTAGCTATGGTTAATAATTCTGTGATAAACGTGGTTGTGCTGGTAGCTTTGGTATGACCTTGTTTATTATCATTTGGAAAAATGTCCAAAAGAGGGATTGCTGGGTCATAGGGGAGCTCTATGTGGAGTCTTTTGAGGAACCTCCATACTGCTTTCCAAAGTGGTTGAACAAATTTACACTCCCACCAACAATGCAGTAGGGTTCCCTTTGGGCTTCATTCCCCTCCAGCATCTGTTGTTATTAGACTTCTTGATTATAGCCATTCTAACTGGGTAAGGTGGAACCTCAATGTTGTCTTTATTTACATTTATTTTATGGCTAGAGAAGATGAGCATTTCTTCATGTATCTAATGGCCATTCTTATTTGGAGGACCATACTTTTAAGGTAGACTGGGCTGCATCAGTTGACCTTTTTTTCAAATTACGAACAAAAAGGAATCACAAAGTTGAGGGAGACCAAGCAAGAAAATAAAGTCATGAAAGCCAAAAGAATTGTAAGCTTTAAAAAGGAAAGAGTAGATCAAAATGTTCATTATTTCAGTGAAACAAATTCAAAGATGACTAACAAATTAACAATGCACAATAAAACAAATTAAAAAGAACAGTGGGTGTGGCATTTGGAAAATTATTCTATTTTGCTAGAACAATTAGTTTGAGTTAAATAAATTGAAGTAGTAGCAATCTAAGCCATTTTTATAGCGTTCTTATAAAAAGGCAGGTTGGCCAGGCTCATACCTGTAACTCTAGCTACCCAAGAGATTGAGATCTGAGGACTGGCATTCAAAGTCAGCCAGATAAGAAAGTCGGTGAGACTCTTATCTCCCCCTAACCATAGAAGCAGAGCTGTGGCTCAAGTGGTAGAGTGCTAGCCTTGAGCACAAAAGCTAAGGGGTAGCAACTAGGCCCTTAGTTAATGCTCCAAGACCAGAAAAAAAAAAAGACAGACCTTTTGTAATTCAATGGGATTACGGGTAGAGTAGCCCTATATCTTTCTTTGCATGGCTCTGTTTTACTTTTAGGAAGGGAGGAGGCTGCACATATTTACAAGCTGCAAGGGAGTGTCAGGGCAAGGGCGTTGGCTGTAGATCTGCCTTGTTCATCACCAAAACTCCAACACGGTCCATAGAGGCTCACAATGAGTGGGTGTTTATCTAATCTGGAGAATAATAATACATAAACTGTTCTTACAGGGCGAATTTCACTCTGGAGTTTTTGTTTAATGATGCATGTGTTTTAATATAAAAACCACCACCAACAACAATAACAAAAAATACATAGGTGAAAGAAAGTCTGAGAAAGGATTGAGGACCAGCTAGCCACACCGTGTTCTGGTTAATACTGTTGCCTATCATCTTATTTTCTTGGGAACAGAGTTCTTACAGCTCCTCCAGACTTCTGAGGCTTCCTTCAGATCCCGTAAACATGAAGACTCCAACCTTCCTTCTTTTTTCCTCTTGAAATACATGGTGCTTCCTTTCTTAAAAAGCTGAGGTAGTACTAAGTAGTCAGCCTGTTTATATGTAACAATATCTGACATTTTATCTTGGCTAAGGCAGATATTGGATAGGGCTAATGGATCTCTCATCTATTGCTTTACCCAACTACCCGTGATTTTATATTTGTGAAGATTCACTTCACCTCCAAATTTAAGAAACTAAAGTGTTTTCACAATCAACTGTATTTTTCTTGGTGCCCAAGTTTATACTTTCAATGCTTGCTAGAGTCACACACACACACACACACACACACACACACACACACAGCATGTATATTTCGCATGTATATTTCTGTATTAAAATATTCTACATATATAGTAAGAAAAATTATAAAGCTATTAACACATAGAAATATAAGGATATGCCAGTTGAATACAGAATAGCCTAATTTATTAATAATATTATACTCTTATCTTTTAAATTTAAAGTTTTAACCTTTAAATCTCAAAGCTTGTAGTAAAAGTTTGGGGAGGCAAGATATTTTTAGAAGGAAGGAAGCTCAATGAACAGGATTACATATACCAAAAATACTGTGCCTTTTAATATGAAGGAACTGGAAATGTCTAAATGCTCTGTTCAATGCCTAGCCTAAATTTATGTTTCCTTAACTTGGCCCTTTTAGAGTCTCAAGCACATTCACATTGAATATCTATTTTAAGAGATCAAGGAACAATTTTCCAACCTTATGCTTTGTTATTTTATTTTTTCTTTGTGTGTTGGTTGGCTGGTTTCTTCGTGGCTACTTTAATACCTTTTTGAAAAATACAGATAAAATCTTAGTTCTTTTTTCCATTATTTGTAAAGCCTCAAAATAACATGAATGTGGGTTTTTCCCTTCATTATTGTTTCACTCAAATAAGATATACTTAAGTTTCTAAATGTAGGTGCCAGAAAACAGAGTAGCTTATCAAAGAGAAGCAAAGCTTCTCAATTAATTTGTATATTAAATTTGATTTAGACCTATCATGACTAGCCAGAAAAATATTCCACATTCCTATCCCATAACACTAATATATATGTTAAAAAATTTTTCTCATTCTGTAACATATAATTAAGAGCATGTAAAAGATACTTAAAATTACCAGAGACTTGGGAAACTTTTAAAAATATTTTTATTGTAAAGATACTGTACAGAGGGGTTCCAGTAACACGAATAAGGTAATGACTACATTTCCTATCAACATTGTTACCCCACCTTTGATTTTTTTTCACACCTTCTCAACTCCTCCCTAACCACCACCCCCCCAAGTTGTAAAGTTCATTTTCAACATGGTGTCTTGTACATCCATTGTTAAAATGGGTCAGCCTGTATCCTTGTTTCAGCATTTTGTTATTTCTCTTCCTCTCCCCAAATTAGAAAATGTATATACAAGATGCAGGGCACCAGAATCAAATAAACTGACAACAGGGGTTATACCATACAAAAGAAGCAAAAAAAATTACATAGTACATTACAAACAATAACAAAGAAAAAAACCTCTTGTGTCCATATCTTGAGGTTCATTTGGCTTAGCATCATCTTATATGATCATATGTACATAGCTTTTGACCTTTTCTGCTTGTCTGGTAAGATTATCCTAGATGCATGCTAGTTATTGCAAATAATGGAAACTATAGGACCTATGTTTCTTTGGGTCTGGCTTACCTCACTTAATATAATTTTTCCAAGTCTTTCCATTTCCTAACAAATGGGGCGGTGTCATTCTTTCTGATGGAGGCATAGAATTCCATTTTTTAACTTTTTTTAACCCATTTGCTGACATCCCAGCTGCTGCTCATGAAAGGAACTTGGTGATGTTTGATGATTGGACAGTCACATCATGATATGGAGACAGCCCACTTTTAGACCCAAGGAGTTAAGATGGGTCTTAATTAGTGAGAGTCAGATAAGGAATCTTATCTCCTTAATACAGAGCATTTAAAGATAGACAGATAATGCAAGTCCAATAGACTCTAGGGGATGATAATATGTGACAAATGTCTTTTTTTTGGGGGGGGGTCCGGTTGTGGGGCCTGAACTCTGGGCCTGGGCGCTGTACCTCAGCTTTTCAGCTCAAGGCTAGCGCTCTACCACTTGAGTCACAGCGCCACTTCCGGCTTTTTTTTCTTTTTGCTTATGTGGTGCTGAGGAATCGAACCCAGGGCCTCAAGCATGCAAGGCAAGCGCTCTACCACTGATCCACCTTCCCAGCCCATGACAAATGTCTTGTAATCTGCTATATTAGAAAAATTTCTAGACTTTAGATTTGTGTATGTATGTGTGACATAGAGAAAGAAAGAAACAGACACAGAGGGACACAAATAGAAACAGAAAGAGATACAGAGTCAGAAAGAAACTGACAAAAATTAAATCCAAAATCAAAATTCAACATGATAAGGATTTCAGAATTGGACTATAAACATATCTAGATTCCTGGTCATACCACATCAGACTCGTAAATCTTGAAATCTTCATATTTATTCCTTGTTTACTAAAAAGAAGTAAATTTATCAAGGTCATATAAAATTAATTCAGTTCAAACATTACTAATACTTCTATTCACAGGTAGCATGATGTTATCATCATTCATTAAAATATTTGCATATACATTTCTTAGTGTAATATGTTACACTGAAATCTATAAAGCTTTAATGAAATAAAAGAAAAATTACCTGAATAAAAATTTTTAGATTTCCAGGCAAAACAAACTTTCAGTCAAAATTAAATAGAAAATTTTAATATTGCAAGTTGGTTCTGAAGTTTAGGTGAAATTCAAAAACTAAAATAAAAATAATATTTAGAAATAACAGTCTTAAGATTTATACATACCTATTATAAAACTTACTCTGAAGTAACAGTAGCAAATATATGTGATATTGTAAAGGATATACATTTAAATAGAATAGACATTTTAAGTTAAGGAAATAGATTACAATTTAAAAATAAAAGTGCTTAGGTATCATTAACTGTTTTTTAATCAAATGTTTCCAAGGTAACTCAGTAAACTGATAGCTGGATATTTACATCTACAAAGAACAAATGAGTTTTGACCCTATTGAATACAATTTGTAAAAATGAACTGCAAATGGAATATAAACCCAAAGGTAACAATTAAACTTAGAAATAAATAGGTGAAAACTTTTATGACCTTGGGTTCAAAATATTTTGTGATCTCAGAATTCAAAAGTCCAAACAATTAGAAGCAAAATTCCAATGCATTAGGCTTCACCCAAAATTTAAAAGTTTACATGATTAAAACAAAAAAATTCAATTCAGATATATGTTCTAATAATTCAGTAATAAAACAAATTTTATTTTCATTTTCTTCTTCTTTTTTTTAACTTTTATTTTATTTTATTTGTGAACATACTGTACAGAGGGGTTACAATTACATGGGCATGATAATGCGTACATTTCTTATCAAGCATTGCAGCTTCCCTCTTTGTTTACCCTTCACATCCCTTCCCAGCCTCCTCCCCACCCCCCCACTCACTCTCCCACCTCCCCCCCACCCCCACACCCCCCGCACCAAAGTCAACTTGTACTTCTCATAGTTGCAATGGGTCCACCTGCACCTGTATCCTTAAACGAATTCTTTTTCCCCATCTCCTCCACAAGTTATACTGACATCAAATATAGTGAAAGCAGGGGTTATACTGTGGGGGAGGGACATACAAAGCAACAAAGAAATAATCTTATAAATGCATTAGAAACACATGCATGAAAGAAAATAAACATTTAAA
This sequence comes from Dipodomys ordii, assembly GCF_000151885.1. Classification (NCBI taxonomy): domain Eukaryota; kingdom Metazoa; phylum Chordata; class Mammalia; order Rodentia; family Heteromyidae; genus Dipodomys; species Dipodomys ordii. The sequence goes on from NW_012267221.1 coordinate 8,451,348, forward strand.
TACATATCTAAGGGTTCATTTTCCTCACATCACATTATCTGACCTTTTCTGCTTGACTCATACATATACTAGATATTGCAAATAAGGGAAACCATGGGACCTATGTTTCTTTGGGCTTGGCTTACTTCATTTAATGTAATTTTTTCCAAGCCTTTCCATTTCCTAACAAATGGCGAAATGTCATTCTTTCTGATGGAGGCATAGAATTCCATTGTGTATATATACCACATTTTCTTGATCCATTCATCTACTGAGGGGCATCTGGGTTGGTTCCCTATCTTAGCAATGGTAAATAATGCTGCAATAAATGTAGTTGTTTTGGTAGCTTTAGTATGGTCTTGTTTGTGATCATTCGGGTAAATGCCCAAAAGTGGTATTGCTGGGTCATAGGGGAGCTCTATGTGGAGTCTTTTGAGGAACCTCCAAGTGCTTTCCAAAGTGGTTGAACAAGTTTACACTCCCACCAACAATGAAGTATGGTTCCCTTCTATCCATATCCCCTCCAGCATCTGTTGTTGTTAGAGTTCTTGATAATAGCCATTCTAACTGGGGTGAGGTGGTATCTCAATGTTGTTTTGATTTTCATTTCTTTTATGGATAGGCAGGTTGATCATTTCTTCATGTGTCTATTGGCCATCCTTCTTTCTTCTTCAGAGAAGTTTCTCTTCAAGTCTTTAGCCCACTTATTTATTGGGCAGTTGTTTCTTTGAGGATTTGTTGTTGGGGGATTTAATTTTTTGAGTTCCAAGTATATTTTAGATATGAGACCCTTGTCCATTGTATGGCTAGTGAAGATCTTCTCCCTATCCATGGGCTTTCTATTAATCTTGCTAGCTATGTCCTTTGCCATGCAGAAGCTCTGCAACTTCATGCAATCCCATTTGTCCAACGTTTCTTTGATTGTTGTGTTTCCGGGTCTCTAGTCAGAAAATTTCGGCCTGAGCCAAGGAGACCTAGGGTTTCTCCTATTCCATCCTGTAATGTTTTCAGAGTGTCTGCTTTGACTCCAAGGTCTTTGATCCATTTGGAGTTGATTCTGGTGCAGGGTGATATATAAGGATCTAGCTTTAGTTTTCTACAAGTAGTTAACTAATTTTGCCAGCACCATTTACTGAAGAGGCTGTCTTTCTTCTATTCTATTATTTTAGCTACCTTATCGAAGATTAGTTGGCTATAGGTCTGTAGGTTCATTTCTGGGTTTTCAATTCTATTCCATTGGTCCTGAGGTCTGTTCTTATGCCAGTACCAAGCTTAAAATAAATTTTATTTCAAAATTGAGTGACTTTTATACAATCAATTGCTACATGCTCTTTTGGTTGAAACATACTAATAAAGTGTAGATGCAGGAAGAGGAGTACTTGAAAAAGAAAGGTCTGTTTTAATATTCTCTTTTAAAAAAAACAGTGGCTGTTTGAAGCTGGCCTGGTAGAAAAGTCCATGGGACTCTCATCTTCACTTAGCCAAAAAAAAAAAAAAAAGCCAAAAGCATTGGCTAGATTTGTAGAGCAGTAGTATTTAGCCAACATGCTCAAGGACAGTGCCTAGGTCTTGAATTCAAGACCAGGAACTGGTACTAAAAATTTACTATTGCGTATATCAATGTCGAAATGTGCAAATTGAGACAAGCTAGAAACAAAAGACTATATTCTTTATACTTCATTTCATATGGTTTCTAAAAAAAAACCCCACAAAACAGCAAGATAGAAACCAGATCAATTTCTGACAATAGATATGAACAAAGAACTTTCTGAGATCATAAATACATTCTATATCTTGATTGTGTTGTGAATTATGCAATCATACACCTATTCAAACTTGATTATACAATTAAATTGTATGAATTTTAAGTCATGTAAACTATAAATCAATGAAGCTGATAAAAATGAAATGAATTTTCCTTTTTGCTATATCACTTTATCCCTTTCTTTGTCACCTTTGACTAAGGAAACGAATTTCTGATCTGGGAGCTTTTTGAAATCCTCATTATTGAGGAAATGAAAACTTTGAAATTGTTCCATTTGTGTGTGTATGTGTGTGTGTGTGTGTGTGTGTGTGTGTGGCTGTGGCTGTGTGTCTGTGGCTGTCTGTCTGTCTGTCTGTCTGTCTGTCTGTCCTGTGGACTGAACTCAAGGCCTGGGCACTATCCCTGAGCTTTTTGCTGAAGGATCATGATCTACTGCTTTCACCAGCTCCCTTTCTATTTTTTGGTAATTAAAGAGTCACAGACTTTCTCCTGCCTGGGCTGGCTTCAAACAGAGATCCTTGGATCTCAGCCTTCTGAGTAGGTAGGGTTACCTGTGTAAGCCACTGGTGCCTGGCAAAAATGTTTCAATTTTTGTAACTAATTCTGACTCTGAAAAATTGTATGCTTCAGGAATCGCATTTCCTTATGACAAAAGCAATAGGATTGGAAGTTTGCTTCTTGTTGCAACAAATGCAACATGTTTAAATTCAAATAATTAAAGAGAAGGTAATCTGTGGTCAATTTCTTTTCTTGTTATACCCTCTGTAATTAAATAAAGTACAGAATATTGAGCTAGCAATGGCAGTTAGCCTTGACATCATACTCAGACTGCACAGATTAGAAAAAGATTATCAATATTTTTTCAGTCAGTGTTTTACTCTCTCTGTCTCTCGCAAACTATATACTTTCCATATGTAAATTCCATTTTTACTTCTTATAATTATGAAAAGTTTACAGCATTTAAAAGTGAATTAACGACAGTCTTTCTAAAATTCAAATTAAAATGATTTTGAAATGTGGATATATTTAGTTAACTCTTTATTGCCATGCATTTGGCAGACTATGGGGGGAAAAGCAGTATTTGTATGGCATTTATGATTTTACTTGGCTGTAGCCAAGAAAAGTGAACAAATTCTGACAAGAATTCCATCCTTATGCTTCAACAAAAGAAACTTACATACATCCCAGATCTTAATCTGAGATTTGAGATGATTAAGCCAAGAAAATCACACTTGGCATTTAAACTCTTGCTGGGTTTATCCCCTCTCCCCTTCACTGGGTGTCATCATCTTATTCCTCATGTTAGTTTCTTTCCATTCATTTTTGTTGTTTATCATTCTTACCATGGAAAGCCATATGTTCAGCTCAGCAGAAAAATTTGGGAGATGCAAGGTGAATTTTGATCTCTACTCACCTGAGGCATAAACTTGAACAATTCTCAGCTTTATTCTTTCATTTTCTTCCATATAGATGAAGTATAGATGAAATACCACAATTGCCATGTTCGATGGTAAAGGCAGATCTTAAGACAAGATCATCACTGTCAGTGTGCTAAAACTTCTAATATTATCCTCTATTATTATGCATTAATATACTCAAGCAGTTTCTGCTTCCTTTATTGTTATTTTTACAAATGTGACTATATTTTGCTCTAATTGAACACCATATTTTTTATTAGAGCAACCAATATTCTTTCTTCCTTTAGGAAAAAGAGGGCAAATTTGTCTCAACTACATGCTGGATATCCTTTGTGCATGATAACTTTTTGGGGAGAAATTCTTCATGCATTTTCAAAATAGTTCTTACTTGATTTTTTTCAGTCTAAATGAATTTTAGAAAGGTTATAAATAAGTAGTAATCCAAATATTGAGAACCGGGGTGACTTTTCAGCTGCATATAATTTTATCATGATTTCTAGCATATTTTTCAAATAACAGTGCATCAAAATATAAATGAAAAAATACTTAGGAGAATACATATACTTTTATTTTCTTAAAAACTGGTACATTTTAAACCTTTTGTTGTTGTTATTTCTCTTATGTTTTTAGGGGAAAAAAAGGAATTCCATTATTTCCTGGAACTGTTTAAGATCCCCTAGTAATAAGCTGCAAACACTTTTAACTGGTGGAAAAGTTGGTCTCACAGTGCAAACAATACTCCTTGGTTTGAGAAGAGGGGGAACTAAAGGCCAAAGGGTAAATTCCACTTGTAACATGCTGCATACTTTTGTGGGCAGAATCAATGCTGAGTGGTCACCAGCCTTTATTCCACCAGGCTGGCTTATTGCTAATGGGATCAACTTTCTTCAGATATGATAGAAAAATCATTTTGAAAAAACTCAATGTATTGATAAATTGTGGCAAGTTGACCCATGTCTTAGTCTTTTTAGGTTTATGACTTCAGTGTTTGCTTCACAAAAATCTGATTTGTAAGATATTGTCTTTGTTTTATTTAGAGTGTAGGAAGAGAAGGAGGATGTGATGGAGGGCGGAAAAGCCTGTGAAAGAGTTTGTTTATAACATTCGTTCTTATTGTTTAAAAGAATTTTTAAGCTATTATGGAAAAGGCCAAAAGTAAGGAGAAGGGATAATTATGAAGGCGATATTTTGAAGAGTCCTTTTGAGAATAGGGGGGAAAATACAATTATGAAGAATGTCTCCCAAATTCAGGTTTCATCTTAATTAGACTGTCTACCAGAATTTATATTCAAAAAAATCTTCAAAACATTTGTGAATTTTTTAAATCTCTCTACAGAGAACTGTTTTGGGAAACACAGACCCAACAGGAAAGAAAATCAAGGAATCAAAAAGACTGCCTGAGTCAAAAAAAAAATAAAAAAGGAACATTCTTGTATTATCCCTGCTTTACAGACTTGTCTTTTACATAGTAATTTGAAGAAGTAAAATTATAAGAGAGAGGGAAAATTACCAAATATGATAAAATATATATTGTTTTGATTCATAGAAATTTTGAACTATTATGCTCAATAAACATTATTGACATTTATCTATGAGAGGGAGATTATTTGGCACAGTGAATAAGTACAAGGCTTTATTGGAGAAGTGTGAAACAAAGCACATTGGTGGGATTATTTGTATTCTTTGCAACTTTTTCCTACATAGTTCAAAACAACAAATACATTAAATGTATGTATTGGTTATATATATATATATATACACATGCATATATGCATATTTCCCTTTCTCAGGCAAGTTCTTGTATCTTACATAATAATGTCTCAGCTTGTACTACCATTTAAAAACAAAGATTGGGGAAAAAAACAAAGATTGGGGAGCATGCATAAGAGAAATGCATTTTTGTACAGTTCTGGAGACTAGACTTTCAAGACCAAGATTCCAACCATTTGGTTTCTGAGAAGGGCTTATTTTCTGCCTTGCAGACTGCTTCTTTCTTACTCTGTCTGTAGGTGATATAGGAGAAGATATAGGTGGTATAGGAGAAGGTTTTCTGATAATACCACTATTGTATGGATTAGGATCCTGTTTTATGATTTCTTTTAACCTTAGTTTAAAAAAAGTCCTTATCTCTAAACACATTAAATACCATGTTTCAACATTCAAATTTTCAAATATTTTCAAATATTCAGTCCGTAATAACCAAATCAACATCTACCTCTTAACCATGTTGGAAATGGAAATGGTCTGATGCTGTCGTTGCCTTATAATTAGACTTTCCTCCAAGTATAACACAAATTCTCCTTTCTTCTTTTTAAATACTCCTCATTTTTGGTATTTTTTCCAAGCAGTTGCAGTGATGTTTATAATACACACTAATGCATGTATCCACAACTTGCATGTCTTAGCCATGTTCTCATTGCCTATGGGTGACGCCTTTTGTGAGTGGAGATGAGGTTGAAAAGAGTCAAATTGGAATCACAAGAAGAGCTTTGTCAAATATAATTTATTTCCAGGAAGCCTACAAAACTTCACCTTTAAAATATCAGATCCCTTCATTCACTTTCTACAACTGTAATGTCATTCCATGTTTGAAGTGAATGTAGAATAAGTTTCACATTCTTTATTATAGCATTTATTCCAGAGAGTAACCAGGATGAATCTTTTGTATCTAAATATGCTTTACAATATACATCTGTATGCACTCTATATTTAACCACACTAGACTATTCATGAGTCCTAAATGTTACCCCAGATCAGTGTTTCCCCAGCTTATCATTATTATTATTATTCCTCAGGTTTGAACTCAGGGCTCACAGTTACTAGACAGGCATGCTACCCCTGAGTCACAACATTGTCCCCATTTTTTGCTGGTTATTTTTGAGATCTGATCTTACTTGCTACCCAGGAGCACACAACTGAAAATTACTTATTTTATGCTTCCCATAATAGCTGAGATAGCAGACATACACCACTGTGTCTACCTTCTCTCATTAAGATGGAATGTCATGGAATTTGCTTCCCAGGTGGTACTTAAAATGTGATCTCTCCAATCTTTTTCTCCCATATAGCTCAGGGTGACAGGCACACACCACTGTTCCTAACTATATGTGGGTTGAGAGGAGTCGCTGAAACATTTCTTAAAGAAGAAAAGAAATACTCCCAGATGAAGGGGAATTTTTTCAATAGAGACTATGCCTTAAGTCCAAAGGTATGTAGTATAGTCTCATAGAATTTATATCAGATTACTTCAGAGGTGTCCATCACATACACCTTTGATGTTGCCTCGACAGCCATCCTGCTACTTTGAGAGATGAGAATTGATTGGACTGAGTAGTATGGAGTCAATGATGAACCTGACAAGACTCTTCACTACAGTTAACAGAAAAATTCTTGATTCAAGTATGTATAACATATATATAATACATATATATAATACATACAACTATGTACTATATATATAATGAGATGAAAGATTATATATATATATTATATATATTATATATATATGAGATGAAAGATTAAGTGAGAAAATTTAAGCAGAAATCAGGAGGAGATACAATGTCTGAGTTTGTGTGTACTATAACAAAATGGCCATGGACTAGGGGACTTAAATAACATTTATTTCTCTGCTGCAATAGTTATTGAAGCTGGGGTGCCAAATATCAAGGTTTCAGCAGATTCAGTGGGTTGTATTTCTCCACTATAACAGATGTTTTCTCATTGTAGCCCACATGATGCAAGAAAGGAGTTTTCTAGAATCTCTTCTACAACATCACTTATCATATCCATGAAATATCCATGAAATGCTCCTACCAAAGTTCCTGTGCTGAAATCCTGGTCCCTATGCAAGGTTCAGAAGTGGGGCCATTGAGAGGTGATTTGGTCATGGATATACCTTACTAGTAGATTAATCCATTGATGAGCTCATACTTAATAGACTGTTTGGAGATGAGAAGGCTTCCAGTGATGGGTACAAATAATAGATATGTTAGTAGTGATGTGACCTTGAAAGGTATATTTTGTTCCCAGTCCCTTTCTCACTGTTTTTTCTCTGTTTATTTTCTCTCTCCCTTCCTCCCTCCTTCTCCTACCCTATCTCCCTCTCCAAACATTTCTCCTCCCTTTCTCCCTTACTCTTTTCTCTCTTCCTTCCCTCCTTCTCTCTCTCTCCTTATTTCTCTCCCAAGTTGAAATTAAAATAAAATGTATTTACACATTTGGTACAAAATTTATACAGGGATATATATATATATATATTTATATTTAAATATACCTCATTTCTATTTATTTTTACTGTTGACTCATTGTGTATACTACACTATGAATGTAGTATGGATGGCACATTGTCATTCCTCTTTTTTCATTATATCTTGCTTTTTATCTTGGTACTATTACATTATCAACTGAATAAAGCAACATAACTGTACATTTTTTGTGAGATAGGATGTGTCATTTTAGTTATTATACAAAATACACGTGTCTTGCTTAACATTTTGACCATTTATCATAAATAAACTTATATCATGTAAGCAATAACCTCTAAATTGTTTTTTATTATTTTATTTTACCATTATATATAATTTTGATTTACATAGAATTGTCATGTCGAATGGCTTTTTTCATGAATAAAAGTAAAATATAGAGTTTGGAGGAAGATGGTGGAGGAGAAGGTAGGGGCTAAACAAGCTCTCCCGTAAAAACCAGTTTTAGTGTTCCAGTGAAAAGTCCAAGAGTCATACCAAGTGTGCCATCATAGTACAGACAGTTTGGCCAGAGAGGAAAAATTCAGGCAGCTTGGTTAAGGACACAGATTGGAGCACTTGCGGGTATCCATGGCCTTGTCAGCAGTGGCTGCTGCCATGGCCACCATATCAACAGCAAGAGCACAAGACAAAGGTGCCAGAGGCAGTGCATAAACAGATTCTACTCACTGCCAGCAAGAACTGACAAGGAGAGGAAATCTTCATTCTGCTGACCACAGACAATCATAGACCATGGACAGCCCAGAAACCAAGGGAAAGGTATGAGTACCACAGAAGATATCCTCACTAATTTTCACAGAGCAGCAGTGGGAAGGTAGCCCCTCCTATACCACCAGAGAAGAACTCCAACTCAGACCTTGGAAGAAGACAATAGGAGCCATTCAACAGGTCAAAGGAACAAAACCTGGGGCCTCAGTTCCACCCCAAGGGAAAATTGCCCTTCCCAGGCAGAGTAATCTCCATCCCTGGAGGAGTGAGTGTCTTCACTGGGTAAACAGAGACAGAGGCTGCTACTCCCCACTGCAGCCTAGGCAGCAGACCTAGCTGCAGGAGGGTAAAAGAAAAACAATTGGAAATTCAGTAAACAATCCTGAGAATGGCTCCAGACTGTGCTTTGTGTGTATAAGGAGCTATCCCTCAGGGAAAAGCTACTGATTTCTAACAGACCTCAACCCTACCCACAACTTAGCTCCATCACAACAACTCCAAGGTAGAGGAAACAGCCATCTTCCTATTTTGTGATACTCAAAGCAGATCTTCCTCCCACTGAAATAGCCTGGGAGGAGGGTCATAAAGCCCTGGGTAAGGCAGAGCTTCTTTCTGCCTACTAAAACAAATTGATTTAAGAACCAATCAAGCCACAGGAAAACCAAACACCACAAGCAAACCAGAGACTCCACCAAGAGACTGGTTACAGATGCAGGGGAGACACAAGATACCCCACCCCCCAAAAAAAATCAAAGAACTCTTTTTTTCTACCTAATTTTTTAATTAAAAAATTGTTTTCGTTTTTAAAGTTTTTTATTTTTGGTTAATTCTCTTCTTACTCTTTTCCCTTTTGGATCTTTTTGGCTTTTTTTCTTAATTGCTATTCTGTTCATATCCAGATATATACCGCTGTCGATTATTAGACTTTATCCTTCATTGTGTGCACATTTAATTCAGATATCGGTTACTCAGTTCACAAACTCTGTGCCTAAACTCCTTTGATTGCAGTATTATTTATTTATACTTATATAATTTTAAGTGTTTCATTTTAATTTTTTTGATTTTTTCTTTTCCTTTTTTTAAATCTCTCTTCTCCTTTCCTGCTATCCTTTTCTTCTGTGAATTTAGGTGTTGGTTATATTTCCTCTCTCCCTTTTCCTCCCCACATTCTTCTAATCTTATTTTCTCCTCACAATTCTCCCTAAACCTCTTAATTTCTGGTCTGCTGACTCCTTCTCTTTGATTTTCTTATCCAATGATTCCTAGTTTGTTGTTTAACTAGATTGTATCTGATAAACTATATTGTATCTGTACCCATTTTGACTACATCAAACAATCTGTGCAACTACAAGGCTCTGGTTGATGCTTGCCTTAAAATAGTGTTCTAGCATGAATTGTTTTTGCTTTCATACCCAAATGGGCAGAACAAGCCAGAGAAACACAAAAAAAAATGGCAAGGCAGATATCTCAATTCCTGATCATGATAATCAGGCAACAGAGCAGTTAATGAATAATCCGAGGAGAATTCCCAAAATGCTCTACAAACACTACTACTAAGCATGCTGAATGAAAAGATTGAAAGCCTGCAAAGGACTCTGTGAGCATGATAGGGAAATGTGTGAGTGTGATGAGGCTAAGCGAAGATTAATATGAGAATTTTGTGGGGAAGAAGAGGCTAACCAAAGATTAATTGAGGAATTACAGGAGTGGGTCAGATTAAACAAAAATAAATAATAGAGGCATTTATGGAAACCACAAACAGATAGCTGGAGGAATCCAGGGAGGCCACAAAGGGGATGATGAATGAAGCCCAACAGAAGGAAAGGGAGTCCAATGAAACTTTAACCAATCAACTAAGGGATTTGAGAATGAACACTGAAAACCAAGAAGTCCATACAAGATTGAAAACAAAGCTCCAACAAAGAATTTGAAGCCATCAAATCTGACCAATTTGAAGGAAAGGAAATAAAAAAAACAAAGTAGAAAGATTTGACATGCAAAAGATCGAATCTCTGGATTGAAGACAACCTAGACATTATAGAGAAAGAACAGACAAGTATTCAAGACAAATTCAAGAAATATGATAGATCTATTCAACATTTAGAAGACACCATAAGAAGGCCTAATTCAAGGCTAATGGGTGTAGAGGAGAGGCTAGAGACAGAAGTTAAATGTCTAGGAAATTTATTTAACAGAATCCTTGCAGAGAACTTCCCAAACATGCAAAAAGATAGGCACATTCAGATACAAGAAGCCTTTAGAACCTCAAATAGACCAGACCAGCACAGGACATCCCACCATCACATTGCAATCTGCACAGGATAAAATGAGATCAAGGAAAGGATCCTTAAAGCTGTCAGGGAGAAAAGATCAATCAATCACCTATAAATGGAAAACAAAATAACTTCAAATTTCTCATCAGAGAAAATCAAAGCAAGAAGAGCCTAGAATGATGTATGCCACAGCCTAAACACAAACAACTATCAACCAAGATTTCAATACCCAGCAGAACTCTCCTTCATAATGGGAGGACAAATAAAAACTTCCCACAGCAAAGAAAAATTGAAACAACATATCTCCACCAAACCAGACCTACAAAAGATACTTAAAGATGGGCTGGGAAGGTGGCTCAGTGGTAGAGCATTTGCCTTGCATGCCTGAGGCCCTGGGTTTTTCCTCAGCACCACATAAGCAAAAAGAAAAAAGCCGCTGTGGCTCAAGTGGTAGAGCGCTAGCCTTGAGCTGAAGAGCTGAGGGACAGCGCCCAGGCCCAAAGTTCAGGCCCCACGACTGGACCAAAAAAAAAAAAAAAACATATAGAATAACAGCAAGAGCACTATAAAGGCCAAGAAACATCCCCCCAAACAGAGAATCCAAAAAGCATAAGAAGAAGCCAGTTGGCACAGCCCCAAAAAGGTAGATAACATGGCAAAAACTATGAAACACCTCTCAGTCCTAACTCTCAATATTAGTGGACTTAACTCTCCAATTAAGTGACAGATTGTCTAGCTGGATCAAAAAGCAAGATCCTTCTATCTGATGCCTTCAAGAGACACATTGTTTCCACAAAAACAAATATACTATGAAAGTGAAAGCCTGAAATAAAATCTACTAAGCAAACAGCCCCCATAAAAAGGAGGAAGTTGCAATCCTAATATCAGATAAAATAGACTTCAAATTAAAATTAGCAAGAAAAGATAAAGAAGGCCATTACATACTAATTAAGTGATCTATCCTGCAGGAGGATATTACATTTCTAAATATCTATTCACCAAATAATGGAGCACCTAAATTTATCAAATCTAACATCAATCCAAAGATATTCATTGTTGGGGACTTTAACACACCACTATCCATGCTGCATAGATCAACCCAGCAAAACTCAAAGAGAATCCTCTGATCTAAACAACTGCATAGATCAACTAGACTTAATAGGCATTTCCTGAATATTTCGCCCAGCAAGCTCATAATACATGTTCTTCCCCCAAAATAGAATATATTTTAGGTCAAAAAGCAAATTTGTCCAAATTCAAAAACATTGAAATTATGCCCTGCATTCTCTCAGACCACAAGGGAATAAAATTAGAACTCAAGAACCAAAGAGACCAAAGAAAATCTTGTAACACATGGAGGTTGAACAACACACTGTTGAACCATGAGTGGGCCATGGAAGAGATTAGAAAGGAAATTTAAATATTCATGATATTTAACAAAAATGAATGCACAAATAACTATCTCTTCTGGGACACAGCAAAGGCAGTACTCAGAGGCAAGTTTATAGCTCTCAGTTCCTACATCAACAAATTGGAGAGATCTGAAACCAACAATTTAAAGACGCACCTAAAGCTCCTTGAAAAAGAGCAACAAGGTAAATCCAATCCAGTAGATGGAAACAAATAACTAAAATTAAATCTGAATTAAATGAATTAGAGTTCCAAAAAATGATAGAAAGAATCAACAAAACAAAGAGTTGGTTCTTTGAAAAAAATAATAAAATTGACAGACCCTTAGTAAATCTTATCACAAAATATGAGAACACATCCAAAGAAACAAACTCAAAGACGAGAATTGAAACAGCACCACAGAAGCAACCAAAATTCAGAACATTATAAGGCCATAATTCTCAAACCTTTATGCTAATAAGTTTGAGGCTCTGGATAAAATGGATGAATTTCTAGCAGACTGTCATTCCCAAACTAAACCAAGATTAATTAAAATAAATTTACAGACCCATATCAAGCATCAAAATTGAAACAGCAATATGAGATCTCCCACCCAAGAAAAGCCCACACCAGATGGATTTATAGCTGAATTCTACAAGGCCTTCAAACACAACTCACAACAATGCTCATCAATGAAATTGAAAGTGAAAGTTCACTACCAAACTCTTTGTATAAAGCCATCATAACCCTCATCCCAAAATCAGGCAGTGACCCATCAAAGAAAGAGAACTATAGACCCATTTCTTTGATGAACATCCATGCAAAACTTCTCAACAAACTTTTGGCCAATCAACTTCAACAAATCATTAAAAAAAATCATACACCACTATCAAACAGGATTCATTTCAGGGATGCAGAGCTAGTTCAATATACACAAATCGATCAATAAAATTAATCACATCAACAAGAGCAAGAATAAGATCCACATGGTTATCTCAATAGATGCAGAAAAAGCATCTGACAAGATCCAACACCCCTTTATGATGAAAGCTCTGGAAAAACTAGGAATCTATGGAGCATTCCTCAATATAATAAAGGCTATGTATCACAAACCTACAGCCAGCATTATACTTAATGGCAAAAAGTTAAAGCCATTTCTTCTAAATTCAAGATGAGACAAGGATGTCCACTCTCTCCACTTCTCTTCAATTTAGTATCAGAATGCTTAGTTACAGCAAACAAAAAAAAGACAAAGATGCAAAAAGACAAGATGCAAACATAAAGGGGATCCAAATATGGAAAGATGAAGTAAAACTCTCTCTCTTTGCAGATGACATGATCTTGTATTTAAAGAATCCCATGGACTCCACTCTCAAATTACTCAAGCTGATCTGAAACTTTGGCAAAGTAGCAGAGTATAAAATTAACCCTCAAAAATTAATAGATTTTCTGGACTCTCCTGGACAAGATGGTGGAGGAGAAGTTGGAATCTGAACAAGCTCTCGCATAGAAAGCAGTTTTAGAGTTCCAGTGAACAGTCCTAAGCCAGAGAAACACACCAAGTGTGCCATCACAGGACAGAGAGTTAGACAAGTGAGTGAAAGCCAAGGCAAGAATACACATCTGAGCACTAGCCAGCAGCCGCCGGCGGCGGCGGCAGCAGGGTCGCGGTGGAGACCGCAGCCGGGCGATACCTGAGCGCTCACACAGAGAGTCCGGGACGAAGGAGCCAGACGCAGCGGGTGAGCGGATTCTACTCAACACCAGCAAGAACCGACAAGGAGCAGACAGCTTCATCCTGCAGTTTGCA
>NW_012267221.1:8474536-8614704 GCF_000151885.1 Dipodomys ordii
ATGCTTGGTAAGAAATGTACGCATTATCCTGCCCATGCAATTGTAACCCCTCTGTACAGTATGTTCACAAATAAAATAAAATTAAATTAAAAAAAATTAATAGATTTTCTGTATGCTAAAACTGAGAAGAGCACAGCTGAAATTACAAGATCAAATACTTTTAGAATTGTCCCACAAAAAAATAAAACACCTAGGAATTACTTAAATAATAAAGAAGTAAAGATGAAAATTTAAAAACCTGAAAAAGGAAATTAAAGCAGAACTAAGGAAGTGGGGGGAAAACCAATGCTCCTGGATTGGGAGGACTAACATAATAAAAATTGCAATACTCACAAAGGTTTCTACAAATTCAGTGTGATACCTATCAATAACCCAACCTCCTTCTTCAAGGAAATAGAAGAAGCAACCCAAAAGTTCATATGGATAAATAAAAGACCCTAAATAGCAAAAAGAATCCTTAGCAAAAAGAACAGTGCTGGAAGAATGTCAATACCAAATTTCAAACTCTACTACAAAGCCCTAGTAATCAAAACAGCTTGGTACTGGCACAAGAACAGACCTGAGGACCAAGGGAACTGAAGACTCAGAAATGAACCCACAGACCTATAGCCAGCTAATCTTTCATAAGGTAGTTAAAAAAATAGAATGGAAGAAAGATAGCCTCTTATATAAAGGGTGCTGGCAAAATTGGTTAAACAGTTATAGAAAACTAAAGCTAGATCTTTATCTATCATCCTACAACAGAATCAGCTCCAAATGGATCAAAGACCTTGAAGTTAAAGCAGACACCCTGAAAACATTATGGGAAAGCATAGGAGAAATTCTAGTGCTTCTTGGCACAGGCTGAAATTTTCTTAGTAAAGACCAAGAAACACAACAAATCAAAGAAATGTTGGACAAGTGGAATTACATGAAACTGCAGAGCTTTTGCATGGCAAAGGACATAGCTAGCAAGATCAATAGAAAGGCCATGGATTGGGAGAAGATCTTCACTAGCCATACAACAAAGGCTTCACACCTAAAATATACTTAGAACTCAAAAAAATTAAATACCCCCAAAACAAATCCTTGAGAAACAACTGTTCCATTAATAAGTCGGATAAAGACTGAAAGAGGAAATAAGGATGGCCAATATACATAGGAAGAAATGCCTAATTTCCCTAGCCATAAAAGAATTGCAAATCCAAACAACATTGAGATTCCACCTCACCCCAGTTAGAATGGCTATAATCAAAAAATCTAATAACAACAGATGCTGGAGGGGATGCGGCAAAAAGGAAACCCTACTGCATTGTTGGTGGGAGTGTAAACTTGTTCAACCCCTGTGGAAAGCAGGATGGAGTTTCCTCAACAGATTCCACATAGAGCTCCCCTATGACCCAGAAATCCCACTTTTGGGCATTTACGCAAATGATTGCAAATAAGACCATACTAAAGCTACCACCACATCTATGTTTATCGCAGCATTATTCACCATAGCTAAGATATGGAACCAACCCAGATATCCCTCAGTAGATGAATGGATCAAGGGAATATATATATATATATATATATAATTATATTATATATATTTATATATGTTTATATATAATATATATAATTTGTTTCCTCCATCAGAAAGAATAACATAACCCTATTTGTTAGGAAATGGAAAGACTTGGAAAAAATTATATTAAGCGAAGTAAGCCAGGCCCAAAGAAACATAGGTCCCATGGTTTCCCTTATTTGCAATAAGTAGTATATGTCTATAACAGTAGAAAAGCTCAAAAGTTATGTACATATGACCATATAAGATGATGCTAAGCGAAATGAACCCAAATTAGGGACATTAGAGGTTTTATCTTTCATGCTGTTGCTGTTAACATACTTATAATATACTGTGTGATTTTTTGTTTCCTTTTTCTGTTCCTCCCCCATGGTATAACCCCTACTTTCACTGTATTTTTCTGTTCTTCCCCCATGGTATAACCCCTGCTTTCACTGTATTTTTCTGTTCTTCCCCCATGGTATAACCCCTGCTTTCACTGTATTTTTCTGTTCTTCCCCCATGGTATAACCCCTGCTTTCACTGTATTTTTCTGTTCTTCCCCCATGGTATAACCCCTGCTTTCACTGTATTTTTCTGTTCTTCCCCCATGGTATAACCCCTGCTTTCACTGTATTTGTTTTCAGTACCACACATCTCGTATATACACTTTCCTAATTTGGGGAGGGGAAGGGAAATAACAAAATGTTGAAATAAGGATATTGCTTATTCCATTGTAACAATGATATATACAAGACATTATGTTAAAAATGAAACAACTTCAGAGTGGGGAGGGAAGGAGGAGTTGGGGAGGTGGGAGGGAAGAGATGGCAGGGGGAAAAAAAAGGAGGGGATAACAATGCTTGATAGGAAATGTACTCATTCCCTTACCCATATGACTGTAACCCCTCTGTACAGTATCTTTACAATAAAAATATATACTAAAAAAATTAAAATGAAGAGTTTCTATGTTTACAGGTATAGTTTCACTTTTATTATTTTTCATGACTTACCACTCTGTGAGAACATTCCTGTCATATTTTAGGTGTTATATTTGACCTGCTGCCTTGTTCTATTTCCTTTACTTTCCTGCCATTTGTTGGACTGTTCAAGTTTTCATTCCATTTTTCCTAAAAGGAAATTGTCCCTAAATTTCTTTTCTGTTAAAATTTTAAATTGTATTTAAATTTTAAAAAAGCATTTCCAAGAGTTAGTCCATACCCTATTATTCTATTTCATGAGAAAACATGAATAGATGTTTTTATATAGCATAACTGCTTATATGTATAATATTCTCTATAAAAATCATCCTTTTATTGATTCCCTTTTATATTTTCAATTTCTTCAACTTTTATAAGCAGTTTCTCATTTATAAGGGAAACAAACATTTTCCTTTTATCAAATTTCAGATCTACTTCTCTTTAGTTTTGTCATCTTTGAAACTTTACTTGGTGAAGACATTTAGTATTTGTACCTCAACTCTCCATGTGAAAGGATTTATAATCAAAATAAGCATACTTTGACAGCATATGGTGTCAACATTTTCGTATGATATGAGAGGTAACTCTAACACTTGGAATTACTTCTTTTATGCTATTGTGCTATATTTACATCAAATGGAGAGCCTAAAAGAGCCTAAATAAATTATAGAACATCCATGCAATATAGTGATATGCAGTTGTTTTAGAGAATAAATTAAAATGAAGTATATCTATATGAAATTTTAAAACATACTAAAGTACAAAACATTTTGCATATATAAAAATAATTTTCAGACATTTATTCCTTTTAAATAATAGCAAGACAGAGAGAAGAGAGGTGAGAGAAGAGGGAGGTAAAGAGGTAGAGGGAAGGAATCACCATAGAGGGAGAGGGAAAGAGAGAGGGACAAAGAGGAGAGACCTGAGGATGTAGAAAGATAAAATATTAGTTAAACACCTGCTGTGTGCCAAACTTTACCCCATAATCAAGACAGACAAGGTTTCTATACTCAAACAATACTTCTTCCAGAAGCTTACAAAAAACTGTAAACAAGTACTCGAACCAATATAGGTAAGAAAGTTGTTCACATGGCAATTATTCACATATAAAACAGTATTGTGAAAAAGTAGTGAAGAGGCTACCATAGCAGATAAAAGAATATCTATAGCAATAACAAATCAGGGAACAGAGAAGGCTAAATTTGAAATGAAACCTGACTGAAGACAAGGAAGAAATAAAAAGGAAAATCAGAGATTCAAGCAGGGAAAATGTTGTCTGCTCAGCAGCAAGAATATGTGCAGAATGTTTAATTAGGGAAGAGATAGACAACCACTATGCATGATGAGTATCAGCACAGACAGACCTTTAAGACCTGAGGTCAGATATGTGCACAGGGTCTTGTGGGCTGTGGCAAGAGGTTTGGATTTTATTAAAACTATACTATGATTGTTGGTGAGATTTCAGATTATACTACTCAACTAGTGTTTCAGAGTATCATCTTTGCTGCCCATGTAGAAGGAACTGTAGGAAACAACAGTGGAACAGGTTATTTAACAACACTGGTAGTAGACTGAACGAAAGTTTGTGGTAGAATACATCAGCAATAGAGATAAAGCTCTAATTATTTTATCAGATGAGCGAAATAGCTCAAAAGCTATGTACATATGACCATATAAGATGATGCTAAGTGAGATGAACCCCAAGGTTTGGACACAAGAAGTCTTTCTTTGTTATTGTTGTTTTTAATGTACTATGTGATTTTTTTGTTTCTTTTTATGTTCTTCCCCCTATGGTACATCCCCCTGTTATCACTGTACTTGATACTTTAGTACCCTGCATCTTGTATATACATTTGTTTAATTTGAGGAGGGGAAGAGGTATAACAAAACACTGAAACAAGGACACAGGATGACCCATTGCAACAATGACACCCACAGGACAATATATTGGAAATGTGTGTGGGGGGAGTGAGAGAGGTGGGGGAAGGAAGGGATAATGGAAGAACAACAAGAGAGGAGGTAATAATGCTCAAGAAGAAATGGACTCATTGCCTTACTCATGTAACTATAACTGCTCATACATATATTCACAATAAAATAAAATTTTAAAAAATAGAAATAAAGTTCAAGGAAGACAACAAAATACATTGCTCTAAAAGCTATAGAACCAGAAGAAGGCTGAGGAATGGGAAAATGAGAGTAAGTGGAAGGGTCAATTTAATTGATGAACTGAATATGAATGTGTAAAACACCATGACATTTCCTTTGATAATTAACATACACTAAAAAAAATCAAAGCAGGGCCATCCAGGGTGTGGATACTAGTGTAAAGCAGGTGTGACTAATGATAAGGGTCTAAGGGGTCTATATGGCCAAAATCTGAAGATACATATGTGAAAATGGAACAATGAAGCTATACTGAAATTAGTTTGGGGATTAGGCAGAAAGGATAGTGATCAAGGTGAGTTTGATCAAGGTTCATTGTGTGCATCTAAAGGCATGACAAACTGAAACCTCCTATACACCTAATTAATGTCAATAAAACATGTAGAAAAAAATACTTAGAAGACAAAAAAAAAAACAAGGGCTGGTTAGATGGGGAATGTGGGAAAGACATCAAAGAAAGCTCCAACATTTTGGACATCAGCAAGTACAACAGCTGTTGGACCAATCTATTAAGATGGAGACAAGGGGAGAAGCAGGTAATAAACTGATAGGTTTGAGTTAATTCTAGCCACAAGTAGCATCCATGTCCTATTTGAATTCACTTTATCCTCATAAAAATCTTAAGAGTGTGATACATATGGTTTGGAACCTTCTCAAATTGCTGTTTTCTTCAAATATTGTGTTTCAAATTGGTCCTTATAGGATAGAAAATGTGAATAGAAATCCCATGTCAGCTTAAATACATTTATTCTTTGTTCTGCCACTTTAAGTATGTGCTTTTAAAAACCAAGAATGTCAACAGTCGAAGATAAAGTTCAGAAAATGTTAAAATAAAGTTGAATTTTGTGTTTATTGAGCCTTAACGAAATGCATGCTGAATATTCTTTACACCCCTGATCTCTGACCCTGGGAGTTCAGATGGTGCAGAAGGGAAAGAAGAAAGGACAGAGCACAGGGCACTTTCCTGCAGGCTTTTTTTTTTTATCTGCATGAGCCTGCAGAGCATTCCGACAAACCATTTCTGAAAGAAGACTTGGGGACAAGTGAGAATACTGAGCAGTTTAAATAAGTTTGCAGAAATTTATAATTTGTAAACTGGATAAAAATTGTGACATGTTGTGGGTTTTCATTCTTATTCAGCGCTTAGAAGAGAGTTGCTCTCATACTGTGTATAGTTGTATGCATAAAGATATTATATAAAGATTATATATTATATAAAGATAATTACAATAATACATCATTTCTTATATAATGTACATGTATGTACATGTACATGTATTCCGAGTTTCCTATTCAACTCTTGAAAGACAACTGGCCTAATGTGCTGCAGCATGGTTCCAAAATTCAGGAAGTACAGGCAGGAGAAGCACATGTTTAAAGCCACCTCAGACTATATGGCCATAACAAACCCGTCTTAAAAACTCACTTCTTCCCTCTCCTTCCAAGAAAGGAGAGAGAGAGAGAGATTTGTTTTTATAATTTGGGTTTATATATTTTTTATAGAACTATATTTATCATATAGGGTATCAGAATACAAAACAATGATTCAATGATAAATCTTAAAGTAGCCATCAAAATACAATCTATGTTTTCCTGAAAAAGAAAATTCAGGAAGGAAAGGGATTTTAGGAGAAAAACAAAGGAGGATGTTCGATAGGAAATGTACTCATTACCTTATTTATGTAACTGTAACCCCTCTGTATTTTTACAATAAATAAATATATATAAAGAGAATTCATAGCCCAGAAACCCACACTCAGAATAAGGTAGTCAAATTTATCTACTCCTGACACTTCCACTACTGTCAGTTTTTCTGAACAGAAAAGAGAAACCTTTTTCCAGTATGGGACAATGCTGAGTCAAAAGCAGCCTGCCTGCAACTGTCTTCTTCCTTCGTCTATTGACAAACCCCGCGAAAGTATCTGTGAAATCACTAGACAAAGGATGGATGAGGCCCTTCACACAGAACCTCAAGAAATTTCGAATCAATTTTCATACCTGGAGTGGCTTGTATCTGACAGAGCCCCATCATGAAATGCCATTGTTTATTCATTCAGTGCCTCGCCGCTTGTGGAAAAAATCCAGCTTTGTCCTCATGCAGGGAAGAGTGTACTCTTCCATTTCCGACAGTGTCTGACAAAGTTCCACATCAAAGATCAAGGTCTTAGTAGAGAGATTGAGGTCTGAAAAAGGAGGAAACAGAATGGTCATAAATGTACATAAAATGGATTGAATGTTGTCTAAAGGGCAGAAGAAGATACGGTCATAAATAAAAACTTTTCATGGTGACAAAAGGTAACTGGAGAGATATTATTGGATCCATGTAGGATCTCACTCGTTTATTAACCATTAAGGTAGATTTGATGGTAGGAAGGAAAATACCTGGGTCTCTAAATAGAATTATATTGGAGAAATGGAGAATAACATTAAATTCTATTCCACAGCAGAAAAACAGCACTGGGAGCGCAGAGAAATATATATATTATATTATTTATATTATTACTTATAATATTATATTAAATGTATTCAGATAGGGCTTCAGTTTGAAATGTCAGTTGGTATTGTGTGTGTGTGTGTGTGTGTGTGTGTGTGTGTATTCTACCTCCTCATTCTTTTTTTTGGGGGGGAGGGTCTGGTCGTGGGGCCTCTACTCTGGGCCTGGGCTCTGTCCCTCAGCTATACAGCTCAAGGCTAGCGCTCTACCACTTGAGCCACAGTGCCACTTCTGGCTTTTTTCTTTTTGCTTATGTGATGCTGAGGAATCGAACCCAGGGCCTCATGCATGCAAGGCAAGCGCTCTACCACTGAGCCACCTTCCCAGCCCTCTACCTCCTCATTCTTATAATGAGCATCAAGTAGGCAAAATGGAAAAGAGAAGAGTTGTAAGTGACAAGGCCATGAAATGGAAGTGGAGAAAAAAAATCTGTATCCCTATTTAAACAATTTGTTTTTCCTTTCCCCTCCACAAAGTATACCAACACAAAATACAGTGAAAACAGGGGTGATACTGTGGGGGAGGGACATACAAAGCAACAAAAAAATCACATGGTACCTTATAAATATTAGAAACAATAGCAAGGAAGAAAAGACCATTTGTGTCCCTATCTTGGGGTTCATTTCACTTAACATCATCTTATCTGACCTTTTCTGCTTGTCCCAGACATTTACTAGTGGTCTTTTCTTCCTTGTTATTGTTTCTAATATTTATAAGGTACCATGTGATTTTTTGTTGCTTGTTTTTAAGAGAAGCTGGAAATAAGGGAATGGATACAAAGTCAGGAGTATCTGATAAAACTCTAGATTCCAAACTAAATTTGAATTTAAGGTAAACTAATAATAAATATTCAGTGTATTTTTTATTGTGAAAGTACTGTACAGAGGGGTTACAGTTACGTGAGCAAGGTAATGAGTACATTTCTTATCCAGCATTGTTGCCTCCTCCTTTGTATTCTGCCTACTACTTGTGTCCCTATCTTGGGGTTCATTTCACTTAACATCATCTTATCTGACCTTTTCTGCTTGTCCCAGACATACACTAGTTATTGCAAATAAGGAAAACCATGGGACCTATGTATCTTTGGGCCTGGTTTACTTCATTTAATATAATTCAACTTTTTTTTAAAGTGTTCTGTTTTGTTATTGCTACTTCTTTTAGTGGTAGAGTTTGGTGGAAATGGTGGTGGTGGTGGTGGTGATGGTAGTGTTTTCCTATGACTTGCCACCTAACAAAATGTTATAAATTTAACAATTACTGAGATCACCACCACTGATTACTTTTTAAACATACTTTTATTAAATACCTGAACTTATTAATGGACACACTTTTCTGAAGGATGTCTCAGGTCTGAAGGATGAGTTGAGTTAATGACGATTTGTCTTTTCTGATACATAGGGATAACCCTTCTTCCAGACCTTGACATTCACCCAGTAAATAAATTAAATAATAAATAATAAATTTCTTTTTAAATAAATAAGCAAAAATAAATTATGTTAAGTGGATTTTCTGGGAAATGTGTTACCAGGCATTTTTATTTAACTCCTGTATAAAAACCCAACTTCCATGGAATATATCTAAACATATCTTTGCAAAGCAAAAGTTGTATGATGGATTATAAGGCCAAGTTTAATTTTTTCTAGACCTTAATATCTGTGAACAATCTAAAAAGAATTCTTATATAGTAATATATGCATTCTTTGGAAATAAACAAACACTTTTAGACATGACCAGTTGCCTAAACACACTATCGATCATTGTAATGAAGATCCAGGTCTTTTGCTAACACACAAAGCATAATCATTTTGGTGTATGAACTGGTTATGACAAGGCCCTTCCCCACCCCCACTTTATGGCCTTTAAACATCACTCCTTTACATTTTTATGTATATAGACTAATTAAGAGAATAATATTACATTTGATTTTCCCATTTTTATCAAAAGTAATTATCTTTAACAAATTCTTTAAATTGTTCTGTTTTTTGTATCAGTGATTAATGTATTGTGCCTGGTTCTTCTTGCCTGTTAATTGTTTTATACAAGTGGATGCTAATATAAGCAATAAGGTTTTATTAATGTCCCAATCAAATATATTGAAGCATATATGTGTTAAATACACGAGAGCTAAATAGGTGATCTTTCTTAAAAGAACATTAGGTTTCAAACATTGATCCATATTTATTAATTAATGTCTTTCAAAGCTTTTTTCCAGGATGATTAAAACTGTTTATATTTTATCATGTTAAACAGTACATCTATTAACATATGGATTTATTCACTAAGAATAAATGAACAAAACTTGAAGACATAAATTTTAATACAGACAGATAAATACATACCTTTAGAAAAGGGTTTTGCTCTGCCAAATTACAATTTAATAAAACAGTTTGGTGAAACTTAAAAATGCTTGTTAAACTGGGCGCCGTTGGCTCAAGCCTGCAATCCTTGCTACTGAGGAGGATGAGATCTGAGGATTACGGTTCAAAGCCAGCCCCTGCAGAAAAGTTGGTGAGATGCTTATCTCCAATAAACCACTAGAAAGCCAGAAGTGGTGCTGTGGCTCAAGTGGTAGAGTGCTCACCTTGAGCTGAAGAGCTGTGGGACAGCGCCCAAGCCCAGAGTTCAAGCCTTACGATAAATTTTTTTTTAATGCTTGTTAATCATGATGCACTGATTTTATCAAAAGTGTACTTTCCATGCTCAAGGAAGATCTCCAAGGGCATGAAGTTTAAGCATTTATAGCTACAGAAACACAGGGACATTCCTTATCCCTGAAAAAATGGAATGGTACAGAAGAAGGAGAATAAAATTTGGAAGTCAAAGTGTGATCACATCAAACAGTATTTAACTCTTTCTTCCCTCAGATAAGAGTAACCTGTTTAACTTTCAGATAGAGTTACTGTCCATTGGCGAATAAAATAGTCTCATATAATCTCTGAAAATGTATTTAGTTGATTCTTGTCTATTTAACTTTAAAAATAACATCTAAATATCAAAAGTACACAGACAGAACAGTCTCGCCAGAACTTTGCAATAATCATAATGTACTATTGGTTAATAGCCTTAATAGATAATAAAGAAGACTCAGTAGAAAAAAAAGAGCAAGATAATTGCAATTCTAAAACACATGTCTGGAATTATTGAAATTCCTTATTATTTTCTCCCTTGGGACTCCTTCCACCAACAGCTGGGGAATGCTGTGTGACTGCCAAGGCTGGGCTATGAGGAACAGAGACATTCACCGTAACTCACACACGGAGCCCCATAGCTCTGGGTAAGTAGTACACATGCTGTTAAAGCATTGCTGCTACACCAAAGCCAAACTAGTAGGGGAGACTTATACAGGTGTATTGGTAGCAGCCCTTCCTCTTTGAATCTCTGCTCTGGACATGTGAGCAAATGAGTTGTATATGCATTAGTATTAATTGGGTACATCAACACAAGTATGCTGTTATAGTTTATGTCCCCTGAGAACTCGTATAATGAGGTCCTAATCAAAAAGTGATGGTATTTGGTGATGCAACCTTTGTCAGGTAACTAATTCATGTGGATGAAAATCTCATGAACATAATTTTGTGCCCTTAAAAGATACTAGTTCTGGCTAATCTTTTTTTAAAAAACCTTGTGAAGATGCAGAAGAAGTCAGCAGTCTGCAACCAGGATGAGGGCTCAGGCTCCTCAACATGCTAACATCCTGATTGCAGACTTACAGCCTTTAGAATGATAACAGATAACTTTCTGTTGTTTAGATGCTACCAAGACTATGGTGTTTTGTTATGGCATCTTGAATTGTTTAAGACTATTCCCTATGGTGTTATAACAAATTGCCTCTCATTTACTGATGTGATGCAACATAAATTTATTACCTTGAAGTCTGGAGGACAGAGGTCCATTAGGCTAAAGTAAAGAGTAGTAGGATTATCTCTTTGGAGGGCACTGAGGAAAAGCCTTTTCTCCTGTCTTTTCTGTCTTCAAGAGCTGCTAGCATTCCTGGATATAAGCACTTCTACCTCTTCAAAGTAAACAATGGTTAATTGAGTTATTATCTCATCACTCACTGACAGTTCTCTGCTACCTCTTTTTTATATCTAAAGACCCTGGTATTTACAGTGGCCCCAGACAATCCAAAATAATCTCCTACCACAAACTCTTTTCTATCAAAAGTGATCTATTTAACTTCGGAGCGAGGAAAGTTGGGAGGAGAAAAACTGGGAGAGAATTAAGGAATGGGTGACAACATTCAAAAGAAAATATATTTATTACCTGACTCATATAACTGTAACCCCTCTGTACTTTTACAATAAAATTTTAATTGTTTCATTTAGAATTTTCATGCTTTTGTACATGATTTATCTACAAGATACATGTATATCAACTGCTTTACTCATTCAAATAATTCAAATAGCTTTCTTAAAATAGAATTTGAATCACAAAGTGTGTACATTTATTTGTTTTGTTTTCAATATAGTTCTTCTGTCTTCATTAGAACATGGTTGATACAGGAAGAGAACAGAGTGAAGTCAAACCAATATGGCTTTTTGTGCCAGAAAAACTTCTTTTGTCTGCATTATTGTTCATCTCTGTATTTTATTATTCTGTTGAAATTTGAACACATGGAAAAGATAGTTCAATTTTTTTATGGAGTGCAGTTTTTTATATGTGATGTATAAGGAATTCTCAGAAGATCTTCCCCAAAATTGTTGATTTCTGTTTTTAGCCTCAATTGTTTAGAAACTCTGAGTAGCTGTGTTCTGCTTTGCATTGGGTGGTGTTTTAATGATAGTATTAAGCTGAAAACATCATTTAACGTTTTTGTTGAGATTTATTAATCATACGATGATGGTGATATACAAAGTACAAATGAAAATACTTCTTGTAGTGATATCTCCAAAGTTTTATGCTATCTGATCATGCAATACATTTTAGAATGTAATACATTTAAACCAATACATTTAGAAACAAGACAATGTACTAACACAAATCAATTTCTAAATCATTCAGTAAGATAATATAACTTCCTATAAAACATTGCATGATTTCAATTAATTATTTCCAATTTTAAAATAACCAACAATTTAAATATGTTATTGTTCAGTTCTAAGCATCTGTACCAGTCAATACTAGGGCTTGCACTGAGAGCCTAATAGTTCCTTGGCTTGCTTGTCAGCTGGCACTCAACCACTGAGCCAAACCTTCAGTCTGACTTCTTCCGGATTTTTGAACATGCAATATTGTAGTAAAGAAAATAAATTTAAAAATAGAAGATCTGTTTTTTCTTCAGTTTAAATGCTTAGACTTCTTTAATAAAAATACATAGAATTGAAGATTCCAATGACCAAACATGAAAAGAAAATGAACTATAAAATGTCATTGAATCATTCAAAGAATTAAGACCTTCATTACTTTTATATTTGATATCTTTAATATAACCTCTAGGAAGACACTTTATTTTGGAAGTTAAGAGAATAAACAGATTCAGCCAGATGCCAGTAGCTCACATTTCAGAAGACTGAGACTATAAAATCACAGCACAAAGCAATCTTGGGCAAAATAGTCCACAAACTCTTAATCACATATTCCCAAAGTCTCTTTTTCATGTAAGGAAACATGCATAGGATCTAGAGATTAGGGATGACTATTTCAGGAGGCCATGATTCTAATAATAAACTAATGCTGTCAGGACTCACTTCCTAATTTGCAGGGCCAATTATAAAATGAAATGTAGGACTTTAAATTTAAAAATTTGCTAATGCTACGTCACCACATCTAGCCAGTTGTTTATTTGTTTTAAATCAGGTTTGTAGACCAATATACACAGACATGGGATACATGAGAGAGAGTGGCAGAGCAGACACGGAAAATGAAAGAGAAAAGGAGAGGAGAAAGAGAAAATGGGGAAGAAACGTAGGAGAGAGGGCTAGTTAAGGGAATTGAAACTTTACAAAATAAATGACTCACAATAAAATATGGTTTTTTCCTGTAACTGAATCACCTATGACTATTGTGATTGTAGTAGATAATATATGATATCTATAATAAATTCTTATATAAGACTCTTTTATCTAAATTATATCAAAGCTAAATAAACATAGAAAAACATACTAAAATATCTTTGGCAGAGTTAATACTTAATTTTCCTCTCTGTTTACATAGTTGTTTTTTTTATTGTAAAGGTGATGGACAGAGGGGTTACAGTACATAAGTCAAGTGTTAAGTACATTTATTTTTGAACAATTTAACCCCCTCCCTCATAGGCTCCTATTTTTTTCTTCCCAACTCCTCTCTCTGCCCAAGGTGTATAGTTCATTTCCAACATAGCGTCTAGTGACTATCACTGCTGAATCAGTTCACTCTTTGTTCTACCATTTCTGGGCTTCCTCTTACCCTCCCCAAATCAGAAAAACTTACATACAAGACAAAAGGTATAGAAATCAACACAAGAGAGGAAAAAAACAGAAAAAAGAACCATAAAAAGTAAAATAGGGCTGGGAAGGTGGCTCAGTGGTAGAGCGCTTGCCTTGTATGCCTAAGGCCCTGGGTTCAGAAATGGTGCTGTGGCTCAAGTGGTAGAGTGCTAGCCTTGAGCTGAAGAGCTGAGGGACAGCGCCCAGGCCCAGAGTTTAGGCCCCACGATCGCCCCCCCCCAAAAAAAAAATAAAATAAAAAATCCTCTTATTTGCACTTCTTTGAGTTCATTTCAATAAGTATCATTTTATATGATCATATGCAAATAACTATTGAGCTATTGTGATGCTCTCCTAAGAATAGCTTCCTTTAGTCTCACTGTGTGAATGTTTAAAGTCGTATTTAATCATGTCCAAGTGTAATTTTTTTGCCTTTTATTATCCATTGTGTTTGCATTCCAATTTTTACAAATGAGGGAAACCATGCAACCAATGTTTCTTTGGATCTGACTTACTTCACAGTATATTTTTTTCCAAGTCTTTCCATTTCCTTAGGAATGGGGCAATGTCATTCTTTCTGATAGAAGCATAAAATTCCATTGTGCATATCTACCACATTTTTTTCATCCATTAGAACACAGGCAAGCATCTGGGTTGAGTCCATATCTTATCTATGGTAAACAATGCTGCAATGAACATGGTTGTACTGGTAGTTTTTGTGTGGTCAATTGATAAATGCCCAGGAGTGGGATTTCTGGGTCATAGGGAAGCTCTATGTTTAGTCTTTTAAGGAACCTCCAGAATGCTTTCCAGAGTAGTTGACTGAGTTTACATAGTAGCATTCTCTTTTGGCCACATCCATGCTAGCATCTGTTATTGTTGGTTTTCTTGATAATGGCCATTCTAACTGGGATGAGGTAGAATTCAATGTTGTTTTGATTTGTATTTCTTTTATGGCCAGAAATATTGAACATCTCTTCACATATCTACCGGCAATTCTTATTTCTTCTTCTTTAAAGTCTAGTCTTTGGTGTTTAGCCCATTTATTAACTGGGTTATTGTTTCTTTAAAGAATTGTTTTTTGGGGGGTTCAATTTTTTTAGCTCTAAGTATATTTTAGATATGAGACCCTGATGCATAGCTAGTAAGGAACTTCTCCCATTCTCTGGTGATTTCTATTTATTTTTTATTTTTTAAAATTTTTTATTGTGAAAATACCATACAGAGGGGTTACAATTACATGGACAAAGTAATGGGTACATTTCCTATCAAGCATTGTTGCAGCCTCCTTTGTTTCCCCTTCCCATCCCTTCCCACCTGGGTCCACCTGTATCCCTATTTAAACGGTTTGTTTTTGCCCTTCCCCTCCACAAATTATACCAACATCAAATACAATGAAAGCAGGGGTTATACGGTGGGAGAGGGACATACAAAGCAAGAAAGAAATCATCTTGGGGCTGGGAAGGTAGCTCAGTGGTAGAGCGCTTGTCTTGCATGACTGAGGTCCTGGGTTCGATTACTCAGCACCACATAAGCAAAAAGAAAAAAGCATAAGTGGCTCTGTGGCTCAAGTGGTAGAGTGCAAGCCTTGAGTTGAAGAACTGAGGGACAGCGCCCAGGCCCAGAGTTCAGGCCACACGACCGGACCCCCCCCCCCAAAAAGAAATCATCTTGTAAATATGTTAGAAACAATTGCAAGAAAGAAAAAACACTTGATAGGGATACAGGTGGACCCATTACAACAATGAGATGTACAAGTCCTTATGTCGAAAAACTTTACAACTTTGGTGGGGGGTGGGGGGAGGATTAGCTGGAGGGAGAGTGGGAGTATGGTAAGGGATGGGAAGAGGAAACAAAGAGGATAAGAAATATACTCGTTATCCTGCCCATGTAATTGTAACTCCTCTGTACAGTATTCTCAGAAAGAAAGAAAGAGAAAGGAAGAGAGAAAAGAAGAGAGAAAGGAAGAAAGAAAGAAAGAACATTTGAATACTTATCTTGCGGTTCATTTCATCTAATATCAACTTATCTGACCGTTTCTGCTTGTCTCAGATATATACTAGTTATTGCAAATAAGGGAAACCATTGTTAGCTGTTTCCTTTGCCATTGTTTGTGCATTTTATAATTATTCTTCAGATATGTGTTTTGTAGAAAAAGGTTTTGCTGATCTTACAAAAATACACAAAATCTTACAAATAATATAGAAAATAGCTTCTCATTTACAAATAACTTTTCAATATTTTAAGTTTTCTGCAAATCTTCCAGAGTACCCTAAACATTGCAAGATTTCAAACTGTATGCAGAAATCAAGCATCCTTTATTCCCTTCTAATTTTTTTTGATTCCCTTAATAAAGACTGGCTAAATAAATGAAGTCTAGATTTCTATTTTGAAATTGTTATTTATATACTATAAAGCCATTTCCAAAATGAAATGTGTTGCATTATTATACCTAAATATCAACCTAAATTTTTTTTCTAAAATTGGGATTCCAGTTCTGAAGCATAAAGTATGTATTAGCATGATTATTTATATTTGTCACCTATTAATATTTATCATGTTTACCATTTGCATTCATTCAATTTGAGTCCTGTAAGTTTTGATAAGGTTCCAGGAAAATATATGTTGACAAAGTTCCCATACTTTCAGCATGACAATCAAGATTATTGGCAATCTGGACATTTTTTATATGTCACCCTTGTTTCTTGACCATTCCCTGCTCATGTACAGATATGTGCTTAACATAGGTTAAGCCTTCTTGTTATCAGACTCTTGGCTCATTATTTTTGTAACCATCATCCCAAGCCTCTTTCTTTACCATATAGACTATGGTACACAAACTTCAAATTAGCAGGGGGCACAGCTACCTTACTAGTGCATGAGGAGAACGTTTACTTAATGAGTATACATAAATTTAAAAAAAGATGACAGACATTTGTTTTCAGTTACCAGATGTTTTGCTTTGTTTAAACACAATTTTAAAAAATTAGAGAATGCCAAGCTAAATATTTTGTTGGTTTTGTCTTTAGGGAAAAGAGAGAGAGAGAAATTTCTTGTTTCCTCTCTACAGATGCTTAGAAGCTTTAGATGAAATGTTAATTATTGTAAAACATATATTTTTACATAAGAAAATGAACACAGTCATACATATGTGGATAGGGTATTAGTCATGGAGAACGCTGGAAACAGATGGCACATCACTGTGGAGGGCTCAGTAGTGGGGGGTCGTGGAGAGCCACAAGGCCCATCCTGCCACACTATTTAACAGCAAGTAGTTCCTTGTTCTCCTTTCTCTCTCTAATTTCCTGCTGGGCTTCATTGGTGGCATCCCATTGGAATCTAAAAGTCAAGGAGCTCCAATTTACCCAACTAGTACTTCCAGGAGTGGAGGAGAATATGATTGGGTGTGTAATCCAGGAATTCTTGTCCATACAAGGACTTTGTTAGTAATATCAACAAGAAGTAGATCACAGATGTCCAGGGAAGGCAGTGTCCAACTGTGATTCCAGCTACATGAACACTAGGGTGGGAGGATCATGGCTGTAACTTAGCTATGGGTGAATTTTGAGCTCATACCTAAAAAATAAACTAAACCATAATAGGCCAGGGATGTGGCTCAAGTGGCAAAATGCTTTATCTATCAAACTTTAGTTCTTGAATTCAAACCCAGTATCAACAGTAACATGTTTGACAGGAAATGTACTTATTACTTGTGTAACTGTAACCCCCCTGTACATCATCTTGACAATACAAAAAAAATAAAAATAAAAAAATCTAAAACAAAATGACCTCATATCTAAAATATACTTATAACTCAAAAAATTCCCCAAAAACAAATCCTCAAAGAAACAACTGTTCCATTAATAAGTGGGATAAAGACTTAAAGAGAAACTTCTCTGAAGAGGAAATAAGAATGGCCAATATACACGTGAAGAAATGCTCAACTTCTCTGGCCATAAAAGAAATGCAAATCAAAACAACATTGAGATTCCACCTCACCCCAGGTAGAATGACTATAATCAAGAAATCTAATAACATCAGATGCTGGAGGGGATGTGGCCAAAAGGGAACCCTACTGCACTGGAAAGCAATATGGAAGTTCCTCAAAAGAGTACAAATAGAGCTCCCCTATGACCCAGCAATCCCACTTCTGGGCATTTACTCCAATGATCACAAACAAGGCCATACTAAAGCTACCAGCACAACTATGTTTATCACAGCATTTTTCACCATAGCTAGGATACAGAACAAAGCCAGATGCCTTTCAGGAGATGAAAGGGTCAAGAAAATGTGAGATTTTATATATATATATATATATATATATATATACATATATATTTATTTATTTATTTAAAATGGAATTTCTATGCTTCTATCAGAAAGAATGACACTGCCCCATTTGTTAGGAAATGGAAAGACTTGGGAAAAAATCATATAAAGTGAAGTAAGCTAGCCCCAAAGAAATACAGGTCCCATGGTTTCCTTTATTTGTAATAATTAGTGTATGTCTAGGATAATCTTATCAGATGAGCAGAAAAGCTCAAAAGCTATGTACATATGACCATATAAGATGATGCTAAGTGAAATGAACCCCAATATATGGACACAAAAGGTTTTCCTTTGTTGTTGTTTTTTTTAATGTATTATGTGTTTTTTTGTTTCTTTTGTATGTTCCTCCTCCTATGGTATATCCCAGTTGTCACTGTATTTGATTTTGGTGCATTGCATCTTGTATGTACATTTATGTACTTTTGGGAGGGGAAGGGGAATAATAAAATGCTGAAACAATGGCACAGGATGACCCGTTGCAACAATGATAGAACACGGTATGTTGGAAATGAACCTTATAACTTTGTGAGGGGGGCAAGTGTGGAAAGTAGGAGAGGGAAGAGATAGGAGGAGAAAAACAAAGGAGGGGATAATAATGTTCAACAAGAAATGTACTCATTACCTTATTGATGTAACTGTAACCTCTCTGTACAGCAACTTTACAAGAAAAAACTTTTAAAGAGATTCTCTTTAACAAAAGCAAAAAAAATAAAATAAATAAAATAAAATAGTATCCATGCTAGCTTATACTGTAATCCTACCTTCTCAGAAGGCTGAGATCTTGGGGATCTTAGACTGAAAGCAATGTAAGTAAGTTGGAAAAGGCTCTATATCTCCAACTCACCAGCAAAAATCAGCACATGACGGGTGGCTAAACTGATTGAGTACCAATTAAACAAACATGAGACCCTGAAACCCTGTTCCCATAATAATTTTCAGATCAAAATAAATCTTTGGTCACAATATTTTCATTCACTCAGTATAGAGCTTCCTGTCAAATTATTAAATGACTGACATTAATTTGTATTTGCTTGTATATTTTATTAATTCAACACAATGATCAACACTGTTCTATTAAATTTCATAGAACTGACCAAATTCATCTCATACCAGGTAGAAATCAGAAGTTTCTCAAGATGTTTCTGCATAACCATATAATGACCTTTACCTGTGTGCTTCAGCTTTCTTTGTTCCTTGATCTTATCTCATGTTAGTTTTTCCTCATATTTGACTTCTCTTGATCCCAATTTCCTCTTTCTTTCTGATAATGAAGGATTAAACAGTTCTTCTATGATCTTTTTTCTCTCCTCAAGCTTTCTACCACCCAAAAGCTTCTCATCATCTTTCCCTTCAGCATTCTTTCCCTATGAGGCAAATTTCCTTTACCACAGTAGGTAATTCATATGCAAGCTATCTCTACTTATACCTTTTTTTTTTTATTCTGCTCATCATGGGGCTTGAACTCTGGGCCTGGACGCTGTCCCTCACCTCTTCAGCTCAAGGCTAGCACTCTACCACTTGAACCACAGCGCCACTTCTGGTTTTTCGGGTGGTTTATTGGAGATGAGTCTCACGGACTTTCCTGCCCAGGCTGGCTTTGAACTGTGATCCTCATATCTCAGCCTCCTAAGTAGATAGGATTACAGGCATCAGCCACTTGCGCCTGGCTACTTATACCTTTAGAGAGAATTTTGCATTGAGGATAAAAACTTGTCAAACTCATGTTGACTATGCCAATATGTTTAATCCATATATGTCTAATTCCATTTAGGAAGTATTCTATTTTTGGTCCTGATGTTTTGTAGTTTTTTATATGGAGGGTTATAACTCCTTATCCCTAGGAATCTGATAGCTTTTGTACTATTATATATGCTAAGCTCAATCTTAATTTTTCTCTTCTAATATTGCATAAGGAACTACAACTAGTTTTGTAGGTTGACTTTATATTCAGCAACTGTGAATTTTAACAATATAGCTGTAGATTATTCTGGGTTTTATGAGTACTTAGGCATCCTGTTAAGTAAAATGACAGTTTTAAACCTGATAAAAACCAAAGGGCCACCCTGTGTTGTGCCTGAACTCAGAATTCTCCCAGAATTCTGTGTTGACCAGAAATAACTAAGGACCACCTTTAAGCTTTCAGTCTCCATAGCTAGGTTGGAAAGGGCAAAGAACAAACCTGTTGAGTTATTTTGATGGCCAAGTGAGATGATCATCAAAACTCATTTACACAGTGCCTATTTCCAAAGCCCCAATACAATAATGTTTATTATTATTATTAAAATTATCTTTTGGGGGGCTGGGAAGGTGGCTCAGAGGTAGAGCATTTGCCTTGAATGCATGAGGCCCTGGGTTCGATTCCTTAGCACCACATAAGAAAGCCAGAAGTGGCAATGTGGCTCAATTGGTAGAGCACTAGCCTTGAACTGAAGAGCTGAGGTGCAGCGCCCAGACCCAGAGTTGAGGCCCCACGACTGGACCCCCCAAAAAATTATCTTTTGAAAGTTACACTGTGGGTCTAGTGGTAGAGTACTAGCCTTGAGCTGAAGAGCTAAGGGATAGAACCCGGGCCCAGAGTTCAAGCCCCAAGACCAACAAAAAAAAAAACATTTTTTAATCTTTCTAGTGAGACTCTAAAGCTTACTTTTGTTCAACAGGAACATTTTATTTCACAATTATAATGGGGGAATGATGAAATTAAGTAGACACAGGATTACATAGTCCATTTTAAAAGAGGTTTCTTTTATGATATCAAAAATTAACAAAAAAGAAGCAATATACTTCAACAAAGGAATCAGCTAGCTAAGCAGGGTAATTCTAATAACAGAATTGCAGGCTACATAGAGTAAGGCAAAATATATATCTATATTAAAAAAAAGGCAACCTGGTCCCTTACAGTTTCAGCCATGCCTCTCCACCATGCATGGTAGGGGCAGCAGTTCGGTAAATAAACTTCTTTTCCTGCATGAATAGCTCGTGGTGTTCTCATCATTGGCTACCTAATGAAACCTACCTACTTAATATACCTTACATATGGTGCCAAGACTTGGATGGGGTTTTTGAGTTGTTAGCATTTCCTAACCACCCCTTTTCCACAAACCGAACTGCCTTGAGACACCAGGTGAGACTTTTCACCAATACCATTGCTGGCCTTCACATCCACATCCACACCACTTCTCTACTCTGGTGAGTGAAACTACTCTCTATGGCTCTCTGTTACTCCATGCCAAAGAGTTCCTATTACCTTTAGCTGAAAGGCCGGTCACCTACGAAGCTGAGGATGCTTGGTTTGGGGGCTTGGCCATTTCTCTCTAGAGTGCTCTGGGCGAAGTCGGGATGCCGCTTCTGCTTGGTCAGCTCTCCTTCACTCACCAGACTGACTCTCCTACACATTTAATAGGGTGCTGCAAGTCATGCCCATGCCGTGAAACCCCTTTGAAATGCCTCCTACGCTCCCTGGAAAGCCAGAGCGTGTAATTCTTATGCATTCTCAGATTTGGACAGTTTTTGCCACTGCAATGGTAAATGGTCAGAAGTCTGTTTACTTTAAGGCTCTCTTTGCTCTCTTTCTCTCTGCCAATCATATCTAACTTTCCCTATCTCTCCCTTTCTCTTTTCTATAACATTTTGGCTTGTTCTCTGAAGAGTGCGATGCAGGCTGGGTCCTGGGGAACCCCCCCTCGAGGTTCCCTCTCAAAGGCTAGCCACTCTAGGTTTGAAAATTGTCAGCATTTCCCTTTGTTCAAGTTTTGTTTGCACTTTTTCAGAAATTTGCCCTCTTGAATTCACCATCTTAGCCACAGGCCCTGGTAACTGAGGCCCAACCATCTAATATGCTTTGTTAGCAAAGATGTCTAAACATTGTTGTCAAAAATTTTAGATTATGAGTTTTGCCTTTTTTGTTTGGTGTTGTGTATTCTACTACTAACCATGTGGTTCTTGATATTGGGCAAAATAATGTCATCTTACTGCTGGCATTCCAAGAGTCTACGGCCACCTTCATGTTGGGGTACTGTAAAACTTAATGTGTACAGTGTGTGTGTGTGTGTGTGTGTGTGTGTGTGTGTGTGTGTGTGTGCATGCCTATGTGTGTATGTCTGTGTCTGTGTAAACTTTTCATCTGGCATTGTAACCAAGTTATTTGGCTTAAATAGCCTGAGATTCCTTAAGTTTGTTCAGTTTGGATTTGTAGTTCAGTGCCAGTCAGTCTACATGCAATTCAGATCCAGTCCATCTCTTCCAACCTGGAAGACAAGCCTCACTCCTGCCTAAACCATCCTGACTACCTTCACCATGGTAAAAGTAGACTGGAGTCTAGCCTGGCTCTATCACACGCAACTGATTTCCTGGTGAAAGATTGCTTTGGATTTGCAAAAGTTAAGGCTCTTTCTATAACTTTGGTTAACTTAAGCACTGTTAGGCTTACCAGAAAGAAATCAATACTATATCTGTGCTAAAATTCTCATCACATCTAAAGAGTTTTGTCATTGCAGAATATTTGTTGGTCAATTCTTGATAAGGAGCAGGTTATCTCTATTTATTCTATTCGATCTCCTTGTTGCTTTAATTGGAAATAACAAAGGGTTTTTGTGGCCAAGATGGCAGTTTAAAGCCAGGCCTGGCTGAAAAACCCTAAGACTCCATCTTCTAACTAACGTGCAAAGAGCCAGGATCTCTATTTATTCTATTTGATCTCCTTATTGCTTTAATTGGAAATAACAAAGGGTTTGTGTGGCCAAGATCGCAATTTAGAGCCAGGACTGGCTGAAAAACCCTAAGATTCCATCTTCTAACTAACCTGCAAAGAGCATGGCTCAAGACTCTTATCTCTAATTAACCAGCAAATACTGGAAGAGGTACTATAACTCAAAGTGGTAGAGCACTAGCCTTGAACAGAAGTACTGAGGGACAGTACCCAGGCATTGAGTTCAAACATCCATGAATACTAACTGGGACAAGCCATCCCAGCAACAAACACCTAGACTAAGCCAGTCTGGGGAACAAGGGAACATGGAGAGGAGTAAGAGAGGATGATGTCACATCAGCCACTTTGTGCCTGCCTTTTCACAATTAACCAGAGCCGGGAGGTCAATAGAAGTGAGAAGCCTTGCCCCTCTTATGTGCATAATAGTCTTCCTTTTAACTGGACAGGAATTTATATTATTGCCTTTGTTATCTGACATTCTCCCTACCTAGTTGCCAGATGTCAGAAGTAGAAGTAGCTAGGGACATTTCTACCACTGCAGGACAACATGGAATGCCGGTGATAACCATTTTAGCCAAGTCATCTAATTTTTAATTTTCAGCTCTAACCCTTCCTCTTACCATTTGTTTGTTCTCTCGTATTATTTTTTGTCCAGCCCCTCAATGCCTCCTGAGACTTCTCCAGACTTCATCCAAGAGACTTGCCTCCTCCAGACTCCATCTAAGGATTCACAACTACCAAGGGATAACTGCTGCTTGCTGCCTTCTCTGGGAGGGGGCCACATTCTGGCCTTTACCCCTAATGTTGACACTCCTTGCCAGCAGGAAATAGCCAGAGAGAATCTTTACCCTTTTTCATAATTATCAAAAGGCTGGAATGTAAGGTCTGCACAGGGACACTTCCCTACCTCTTGGCTAAGTCTCCACCCAGTATCTGTTACCTAGGTAACTGGCACACCTGAAAGCAGTCACTTTCCCCTCCTGCTAGGTCACATCCTGGGCCACCTCTGGTCACATGCCTCCCATCTGACCATAGGAGGGTCCTAAGGCCCTGAGGTCACATCCAGATCCAGTGTGGCCACACCTTTCTCCCACCTAGCCACACCTCTTCCTTTCCTTGGCCTAGATAAGTCCTGGCCCAGAGGGTGGGCCGCCCCCTTCCTTTTTCAGCCATGCCTCTCCACCATGCATGGCACTGGCAGCAGTTCAGTAAATCAACTTCTTTTCCTGCCTGAAAAAAAAAAGGCAACCTAAGATGTTTCCTAATAACAAGACAACTTTGTCAAGATAATCACTTCAAAAATTATAGAAAAGTAAACAGGTTAAAAAAAATCTGAAACTTGAAGAGGGCACCAGTGGCTCACGCCTGTAATGCTAGCTACTCAGGAGGCTGAGATCTGAGGATTGCAGTTCAAAGCCAGCCTGGGCAGGAAAGTCTGTGAGTCTTTTATCTCCAATAAACCACTAGAAAACCAGAAGTGGCGCTGTGGCTCAAGCGGTAGAGTGCTCGCCTTGAGCTGAGGAGTGCAGGAACAGCACCCAAGCCCAGAGTTCAAGCCCCATGACTCACACAAAAAAAAAAACATCTGAAAATTTCTCAACCTCCCTAGCCATGAAATAAATGCAAATCAGAACAACATTGAGATACCACCTCACCCCAGTTAGAATGGCTAAAATCAAGAACTCTAATAACAACAGATGCTGGAGGAGATGTAGACAGAAGGGAACCTTACTGCTTTGTTGCTGGGAGTGTTCAACCACTTTGGAAAGCAGTATGGAGGTTCCTCAAAAGACTCCACATAGAGCTCCCCTATGACCCAGCAATCCCACTTTTAGGCATTTACCCAAATGATCACAAAAAAGACCATACTAAACCTACCAGCACAACTATGTTTATTGCAGCATTATTTATCATAGCTAAGATATGGAACCAACCCAGATGCCTCTCAGTAGATGAATGGATCAAGAAAATGTGGTATATATACACAAGGGAATTCTATTCCTCCATCAGAAAGAATGACATTGCCCCATTTGTTAGGAAATGGAAAGGTTTGGAAAAAATTATATTAAGTGAAGTAAGCCAGGCCCAAAGAAACATAGGTCCCATGGTTTCCCTTATTTACAATAATTAGTATATGTCTGAGTCAAGCAGAAAAAGCCAGATAGTTAATGTTAGGTGAAATGGACCCCAAGATAAGGATTCAAATGCTTTTTTTTCTTTCATGTGATTGTTTTTAACACATTTATAAGAGGATTTCTTTGTTGCTTTGTATGTCCCTCCCCCATGATATAACCCTGGTTTTCACTGTATTTGGTGTTGGTATACTTTGTGGAGGGGAAGGGAAAAAACACATTGTTTAAATAGGGATACAGGTGGACCGATTGCAACAATGAGATGTACAAGTTGTTATGTCGGAAAAACGAACTTTACAACTTTGGCTAGGTGGGGAAGTGGGAAGTGGGGCAGTGGGGGTGGGGAAGGGAAGATGGAAATGGATGGGAAGGGGAAACAAAGAAGGAGACAACAATGCTTGATAAGAAACGTACTTATTACCTTGCCCATGTAATTGAAACCCCTCTGTATGGTATTTTCACAATTAAAAAAATACAAATCACATAAACCAAGAAAAAATCTGAAAATTTCTTAATAATTCTTAATATTTATCCTCCTGAAAATTTGCTGAGCACTAGTAAGTGCAATTGTTGCTATGATGCAGATGCTAGGTTTTGTTGTTGTTGTTGTTCTTTTGACACAACAGTAAAGGAAAGTTCTTACAATTCTAACAGACTTCACACTTTTTCTACTCATCTCTTTCCACAAAATTGTTTTCTTTTCCCTTGCTGACCCTCATGAAGAATGTTAAAGTAAAACAAAAAGACAAGGCCTCTTAGTACTAGAGTTGTAATATGAGTGAACATTTCTAGTCCGGACAAGGCAGGACTATTAAAATTCTAGCCTTCCCTTATTTTGACATCAAATGCCATTTGTGTTTTCTAAGGCTAAAATGAAAAATGATAGGACTAGCTTTTCACTGTTTTTTCTTAGTAGTCAGGAGGTTCACTCTGGAGGGCACACATATGTTTTGCTTCCTTCCAAGGTTGCCATTTTATTTTTGGATAAATAAAAAAATGAATATGTTCTGAGTGGAAGAACACATGGCCTCAGAGAATACTCATGCTTACCATGTTTTTTATCTTACAACTGGAAATGTATTTATTATTTTCTGAGCCTCCTCTCAATATATGGTCTAAGTTGACAGAGAGACCCGGGGAAAGATAGGGTTAAGAAAGAAGATGAGAAACAATAGGAAAGAAAATGTGAAAATGTTATAGGTCTTCAGTTCTTCAAAAACAATCATTTCTTTTCTATAATAATCACAAAGAAAAGCAATTAAAATTTACCATATGATATGTGTTTATTTAGAGTGTCACAAAGACAATCTACCTATATACAATTAATGGGGATATAGAAGAAAACGTAACGTTGGTTAGTTTTCTCCCTTGTCTTGAGTATCTTTCTTTTCTTTTCACAGAGTCTCACTGTAAAGTGCAGGCTAGTCTCAAACTCACCATTTCATGCTTCATCCTCCTCAGTACTGTGAATATGGGTCTTCACCACTACTCTCAATAGCCTTCATAATACTTATCATCTCAAAGTCTTGGACTATTTTATCTAAACTTTCTTGAAATTTCCTTACTTTACTTCCTGTGAAACAATTTAGATTATATTAGCGTGTTATATTTTAAATCTTGCCTTTTGGAAGTTCCACCATTTTTTTCAAGTTCCATCCATAAGATTTATTTTTTAATTGTTGAGGTGATGTACAGAGGGGTTACAATTAGGTAAGTAAGGTAATAAGTACATTTCTTATCAAGCTTGTTACTCCTTCCCTCATTTTTCTCTCACTTTCCTTCCCCCTCAACTCCCACCTCTAGCTATACAGATTATTTCCAACATACTGCCTTGTGAATATCACTGTTGCATTGGTTCCCTCCTTGTCCTTTGTAAAATCACTTTTTCCCTTTTCTCTTTTCTCTGAAGAGAGTTAAATACTCAATACTCAAATTTCTCAAATGGTAAGATAAAATATGTAGGTCTGATTGGGAGAAAGGCATGGTTGAGCTAAAGGGAAAGATTGCTTATAACTAAATTGTGATACATACAATATTGAAAACAAATCCAAGCAATGTCAATTCAGTGATGACATGCTTACTGATAATAGTGGCTGTCCCTTCACTGTAGTGACAAGAATGTCCCTAGTTGACTCAAATGGTTGGAGACCAACATTTAAGGTAACATAAACATTTAAGCTACAGGTTTAGCTGCTTTAGATTTTTGGAACCCATATAAGTCTGAAATAATCTAGAATGTACTGTAGCAGCATTTTTCAAATTCATTCTTATAATTTCATAGATTTTTAAAAATCCCAAGCAGATCTTTTTAAAGTTTTTGATTGTTTAGTTCACCTCACAGACAAGTATTTTAAACATTTACAATTTATATAACAATGAAGATTTAGGCAAAAGAAGACTAAGACACCATCAGAATAAATCCTGGAACATTTACCTAAACATATAAAGTTAAACTGAACTTCACTGTTAGAATTCTTGCTTGAACATAAGAAATAATCTTTTCTTTCCTTGCTTTTCTAAACCCCACTCGCAGAGCCACTCTGCTTTGTTAACTTTCATGGCATGTACTCTCACACTAGCCTTCAACACCTGAAAAATTAGTGGAAGAATTTGACTGATTATAGAGGCCATTTTCCTTGTTCCACAGCTTGTTCTGAAAGGGATACTCAGCAGAACTTGCATTTTTTTTGTTCATTTTGTGCTGTCTGCATGAGTAATTACCTCCCTGATTTCTGAGATGCAATTGAGTAGCTTCCACATTAGAAAAATCCAAAGATTGATAGAGCCATCGCTCCTAAAGGATTAGTTGGCTGTTGTAATTCCACCGAGTAGGTCATTCAAATAGCAACATGCGACAAAGTTTAATTTCTCATATTTTTAAAAAGCCAGATATTGCTACCAATTCCAAGAAAACTACAAATATCCCCTGGGTCTTTTAGGTGATGATCTTTAAAATTCCACAGAGGATGGTTCTCTATCCTCCCAGAATGTGTCATCCCAGATGCCTTTCAAGTACAGAACATAGTTTCTTAAAAAATAAAGTTTAAGATGATTAGTTTACACATCTGTTAAGTATAATTTTCTGAGTATCTATACTCATGGCTTCAGAGCAGAGCAACTAAGTAAACCTTTCAGAAGTACTTGAATGATTAAGCTCTATAAACCTATTTCAATAATAAAGAATGACTTGCTTTCAAACAAGTGTCTTCTCTGGCTGTGGTAACTTGTTGTATTCTGCTCCTGCTACCATAATAAAATACTATGGGCTGCGGATCTAATAATAGTAATTTGTTCTCACATTGGAATCTGGAAGTCTAAGAATAGGACATCAGAGTGTTGCCATCCTGGAGTGCAGACAGCAATCTTCTTGCTGTGGCCTAATAAGAGAGGGAAAGAGAGAAACTGGGAAAGAAAGAGAAAAAAATAACCAGGCACTGGTGGCTCACACCTGTAGTCCTAGCTACTCAGGAGGCTGAGCTTGAGGATCACGGTTCAAAGCCAGCCTGGGCATGAAAGTCCGTGAAACTCTTATCTCCAATAAACCACCAGAAAAAAAAAGTGATACTGTAGCTCAAGTGGTAGAGTGTTAGCCTTGAGCTGAAGAGCTGAGGATCAGCGCTCAGGCCCAGAGTTCAAGCCCCATGACAGACAAAAAAAGAAAGACAGAAAGAAAGAAAGACAAGAAAGAAAGAAAGAAAGAAAGAAAGAAAGAAAGAAAGAAAGAAAGAAAGAAAGAAAGAAAGAAAGAAAGAAAGAAAGAAAGAAAGAAAAAGTAATAGGGGAAGAGAGGGAAGGAAGGGGCTGGAGAAGAGAAGAAAGAGGAAAGGGTAGAGGAGTACAGAGGCTCTAGTATCCCATCCTCTGTTTTAAGCATAGCACCCTTTGGACATCAGTTCTGTTAAATCATAAGAGGGTCCCCTCCTTGTGATCTCATTTTACTTTGATCATCTATTTAAAGGCTTCATCTCCAGTCCAGTCATATGAGACTTAGAGCTTCAAACTAAGAATTTTAGAGGGATAAAATTCAGTCCATGACATAATATGAATCAGAAATAAAGACTCAATGACTTTTCATATGACAAGATGTCAAAAACTGCACCATTTCAAACTCAGGTTATGTGTGGAATCTGAACTTGAACTCCATTTCTGCTTCTCTTTTGTTATTTTATTTTATTTTTAAATGATCAGTCTGGTGGCCCCTTGTGGCATCTATATTGAAGAGATTGGGGGAGAAAAAAAATTACAAATAAAAGTATTTGTAGTTAGCCAAAGAAAACAAAATCAAGTTTTGTTTATTTTCTAGTACTTTTCAAGTTAACATATTTATTATATTTACAAGCTGATTTAATTTGCTGCAGATGTTCAGAGTAAGGATTTGTAAGCATTCACTATTAGAATGCTGTGCTTTTTTCATAAAATCCATTTTCCAAATGTCTGAATAATGACAAAAGATCTCCTAACAGAATATTAAGCCAGGATATTCATCTAAACATCACAACTGTAATCATAAGTGGTATAAGCTGTAATAGCTGTCTGATTAATTTTGGCTCAAGATAATGTTGTTGAAATGATTATTTTTGACTCAATTTGTTTTCTCTTTTTATAAAAGTAAACACCAAAGCAAGGCAGATATAGGAAGGCATGGTGGCTTCTTAAGCTAAATTTATAGGGAAAGCAGTGAAATTAATTTTCAGGTAATCTTCCAAAGATGTGTAAGTATTTCTCCCAGCAATATTGAAAACAGATCATTCTTTCTAACTAGAATGACAGTGCTATTTTTTACTTAAATACCTAATTTTTTACCCTATTGTGAGGTTGGGAACATTGTTAATAAAGAAGTTTTCTGTTATACTGTTCATTCTTCACTTTTAAAATTAGTTCTGCTCCACAGCCAGTATAACTGAGAAGCAAGATCTTTGAAAATTAGCTGCACATTTAATTAATTGAAATTCAACCTCCCAAGACAAACCACAGATGCTGTACATTTTTAGCAGTGTCTTCTAACCAGCTGTGCTAATCTGGGCAGTAACACTACCCTGTAGCTAAACATCTGGACAGAGCTTGAAAGCAGAATAATAAATAGTTATAGAACTCTATTGGACAGATGACTGCAGGTGACATCACAAAACATAGACATGGAAAAAGAATTTGTGCCTAATAAAGTATTACAATTTGAATAAACAATCGTGCACATTTTACACTACTATTCTTAACAAATTTAACCTAAAACAGCACTTTCC
The DNA here is from genome assembly GCF_000151885.1 of Dipodomys ordii. Lineage (NCBI taxonomy): Eukaryota > Metazoa > Chordata > Mammalia > Rodentia > Heteromyidae > Dipodomys > Dipodomys ordii. The sequence goes on from NW_012267221.1 coordinate 8,504,512, forward strand.
ATTTTCTATCTAGCTGTCACATTGCATACTACTAGGTCTTCTAATTCAAATACAAAGCAGTATGCTATAAAAGTTGCTGCACATTATGAAGAGGTGAAAACTCTAGTTCTTTAGACATTTTGTAATTACATCAGGGATAAATTTCAGTTCCCTAAAGAGTATCGTGTCAAAAAAAATGCCTCTGTGCCCTAATTCTACCCATTCACAAAAACATCACTGAATTCACCACACAACTTCTGGAGATTGATCCCTTACTTCCAAGAGTTCTCCCAGAATGGTACTTTTTTTCAAGAAGCTAATTAAACAAAACAAAAATTGCAACAAGGCTAACTACATTATAATGAGGAACAATGGTCATTATGTATTCATGGATAGGCATAATGACTTTTAATAAATAGTTTGAAGATTAAAGATTAAGTCTAAAGTGACAGTTGAACATCCATGAGTCAAAATTAAAGTGACTCTTACAAACAACAAATTAATTTAGGTTTCTGTGAACCTATAACTAGAAAAATGGCATTTATTTGGTTTGCCAAGTGATTTTAAGGTTATGTTGGATATGGAAAGAAAATGTAAATGGTCTACATTTTGGAAATTGACTCAGAAAAATACAAAGAATATCTGGTTTAGGAAAAGCATTTTTATGCTAAAATTATAATGAATGAATTGAAGGCAGTAGAGCAGGAAGTAAAACCCAGGGGATGTGATTAATGATTTAATGTTTGCAGTCCACGTGGGGGCATTAATTCTATATACTGAAGCACCAGAATTGTGTTTATGATCATTGTGTTTATGTGTATCAGCAACCAATTACTATATGAAATGTATGCTTCATATACATATATATATATATATATATATATATATGCATTTCAGGTATAATGTAAATATCACAGTATAATTGCCCATGGAATTTTTTTAAGATGTAAAATAGAGATCAGGTCAGATCTTATTGATGATAAATCTCAGTGTAAACCATTTTCCCCTTTGATAGTAAAAGATCACTGGTACCAATACTATTAGAACTTGTGTGACACCTATCATGAATGTGATCAGCTGCCAGTGATATGGAACATCCTCATGGAGACAATCACCTCTACAAAGTACCAAATCAGCTGTAGAAGTATTTGTTGCTCTGAGGATGTGATATATTTGTTAATAGACTTAGACTCACTAACATATTGGATTTTTAATATAACTATCCACTTAATACAGACCACAAGTAGAAATGAAGGGTTAAAGAAACATGGAGAAAGTATACTTGGTTTAATTGTGGCCTTGGAAAGGATATATCCCATGCACCAACCCTTGGTATCTAAAAAATTTCTAAAAATTATCTTTAGATGTTGCTCTTTGCACATATAATTAAGGTTTTCTGCTAGAGAAATGATGTCAGACTATGGTTATCTTTCAGTTCTATAACTTTTTGTTGGCGATGGTGGTGGCCATGGGCTTGGGCACTGTCCTTTAGCTCAAGGCTAGTGCTCTACCACTTGAACCACTTCCATTTTCCTCATGGTTTATTTCAGAAAAGAGTTTCACAGAATTTCCTATCAGGGGTGGCTTTGAACCATGATCCTCTGATCTCAGCCTCCTGAGTGGCTAGGATTGCAGGCATGAGCCACCTACATCTGGCTTCAATTCCATAACTCTTTGATGTTCCCTAGAAATGAGGGAGTTCTGAGAGTCACAGAGACACACAAACTCTCTGTATAAAGCTGTAGACAGAGATTGGAATTAGAAAGCTACACATTCCTCAGAATGTCAGCTGTGTTTAGAGCTAGGAGAGAGAGGCATGAAATCAACTTTCCCTCAAAGTTGTCAGAAAGAATCATTCCTTCCTGACACTTCAGGTTTGAAATTCTGTTTCCTAAATCTTTGAAATAATTAATTTCTGGTTAGGGTAAGACACAAAGATTATGTTAAGGAAACAAACAGATATTCAGAGTAAAACTTTAAAGAAAAGACCAATAAAAGAAGGAAACAAAGTATTGTCCAAATAAGGTCAGTGAGACCATTATGCCATCACTTAGCCTAAATACTAAAAGTAAAGAAGTGGCTGCACTGCTTTCATTTTTGAGACAATTTTTTTCATATGCTAACAAATGATCCCTTCTTTGGTTTACATTTGCCACACTGAAGAAGTATACCAGATCTACAAATGCAATACCAATCAATATTCCAACCTCATTCTTCAAGGAAATAGAAGACGCAATCCAAAAATTCATATGGAACAATAAAAGACCCCAAATAGCAAAAACGATCCTCAACAGAAAGAACAGTGCTGGAGGAATATCAATACCAAATTTCAAACCCTACTACAAATCCATAGTAATCAAAACAGCTTGGTACTGGCACAAGAACAGACCTCAGGACCAATGGAATAGAATTGAAAACCCAGAAATGAACCTACAGACCTATAGCCATCTAATCTTCAATAGAGGAGCTAAAAAAATAGGATGGAAGAAAGACAGCCTCTTCAGTAAATGGTGCTGGCAAAATTGGTTAACTACATGTAGAAAACTAAAGCTAGATCCTTATATATCACCCTGCTCCAGAATCAACTCCAAATGGATCAAAGACCTTGGAGTCAAAGCAGACACTCTGAAAACATTACAGGATGGAATAGGAGAAATCCTAGGTCTCCTTGGCTCAGGCCGAAATTTTCATAATAGAGACCCAGAAATACAACAAATCAAAGAAAGGTGGACAAATGGGATTGCATAAAATTGCAGAGTTTCTATGGCAAAGGATATAGCTAGCAAGATAATAGAAAGCCCACAGATTGGGAAAAGATCTTCACTAGCCATACAATGGACAAGGGTCTCATAACTAAAATATACTTGGAACTCAAAAAATTAAATCCCTCAACAGCACATCTTCAAAGAAAGAAACAACTGCCCAATAAATAAGTGGGCTAAAGACTTAAAGAGAAACTTCTCTGAAGAGGAAAGAAGGATGGCCAATAAACACATGAAGCAATGATCAACCCCTCTAGCCATAAAAGAAATGTAAATCAAAACAACATTGAGATACCACCTCACCCCAGTTAGAATGGCTATTATCAAGAACTCTGATAACAATGCTGGAGGGGATGTGGACAGAAGGGAACCCTACAGAATTGTTGGTGGTACCCTACAGAATTGTTGGTGGTGGTGTCAACTTGTTCAACCACTTTGGAAAGCAGTATGGAGGTTCCTCAAAAGACTTGACATAGAGTTCCCCTATGACCCAGCAATCCCATTTTTGGGCATTTACCCAAATGATCACAAACAAAACCACACTAAAGCTACCAGCACAACTATGTTTATTGTAGCATTATTTACCATAGCTAAGATAGGGAACCAACCCAGATGTCCCTCAGTAGATGAATGGATCAAGAAAATGTAGTACATATACACAATGGAATTCTATGCCTCCATCAGAAAGAATGACATTACCCCCATTTGTTAGGAAATGGAAAGACTTGGAAAAATTATATTAAGAGAAGTAAGCCAGGCCCAAAGAAACATAGGCCCCATGGTTTCCCTTATTTGCAATATCTAGTATATGTATGAGTCAAGCAGAAAAGGTCAGATAATGTGATGTTAGGAAAATGAACCCTTAGATATGTATTTTAATGTCTTTTTTTCTTTCATGCATGTGTTTCTAACCCTTTATAAGATTATTTCTTTGTTGCTTTGTATGTCCCTCCCCCACAGTATAACCCCTGCTTTCACTATATTTGATGTCAGTATAACTTGTGGAGGAGATGGGGAAAAACAAGTCGTTTAAGGATACAGGTGGACCTGTTGCAACAATGAGAAGTACAAGTTGTCATGTCGAAAACGAGCTTTACAATGTTGGTGTGGGGGGGGAGGATTGGGACTGGGGGGGGAGGGGGGAGGCTGGGAAGGGATGTGAAGGATAAACAAAGGAGGAGGCTGCAATGCTTGGTAAGAAATGTACGCATTATCCTGCCCATGTAATTGTAACCCCTCTGTACAGTATGTTCACATATAAAATAAAATAAATTAAAAAAATTATATTAAGTGAAATAAGCCAGGCCCAAAGAAACATAGGTCCTATTGTTTCCCTTATTTACAATAGTAAATATACAACTAGTATATGTCTGGGACAAGCAGAAAAGGTCAGGTAAGATGATGTTAAGCAAAATGTATCACAAACATACATCTTTAAATATCTTCTAATGAGTCTTTTCAGTTTTATTGAAAACCTCCCTAACATGAAATATAAAAAACACGGCTTTTGCACTGAAATGGAGGTATTTCATTTTGAAAAATTAATGGTTGAAGAATTATCCAAAGGCAGTACAAGTTACATAGAAATTTAACTTTCAATTATACTACACAGAACTGCTAATGTTAAAGGGGACTTTAAGAAGTCTTTCATGTTTGTGGGGATTGGCTTACTTCACTTAAAATGATTTTTTCCAAGTCTTTCCATTTCCTTACGAATGGGGCAATGTCATTCTTTCTGATGGAAACATAGAATACCATTGTGTATATACATGATATTTTCTTGATCTATTTCTCTATTGAGGTGCATCTGGGTTGGTTCCGTATTTTATCTATGATAAAAAAAATGCTGAAATGAACATGGTTGTGCTGGCACCTTTAGTGCGGCTTTGTTTGTGATCATTTAGGTAAGTGTCCAAGAGTGGGATTGCTGGATCATAGAGGAGCATTATATTTAGTCTTTTGAGGAACCTCCATACTGCTTTCCAAAATGGTTGAAATATTTTACATTCCCACCAACAGTAGCATTCACTTTGGGCCACATCCCCACCAGTATCTGTTATTATTTTTTTTCTTAATAATGGCCATGTTAACAAAGGTGAGTTAGAATCTCAAGTTTTATTGTTGTTGTTTTATTTTTTTAAGCTACTGTGTGATTTTTTTTTCTTTTATTCCCCTTTGGTTTATCCCCCTTTGTCACTGTTTTGTTTTTTGTTTGTTTGTGGGTTTTTTTTTTTGGTGTGCTATGTCCTGTATATAGGTTAATCTAATTTGGGGAAGGGAAGAGAAATAACAAAATGATGAAACAAAGGACAAAGGGTACAACAGCAATATTCACAAGACCCTGGATTAGAAATAAACTTTACATCTTGCAGGTGAGGGAAGGTGAGAGAAAATGAGGAAGGGGATAACACTGTTCAACAAGAAATGTACTCATTGCCTTTGGGGGGGGGGCATTTCCGGTCGTGGGGCCTGAAATCTGGTCCTGGGCACTGTCCCTCAACTCCTCAGCTCAAGGCTAGCGCTCTACCACTTGAGCCACAGTGCCACTTCCGGCTTTATTTATTTTTGATTATGTGGTGCTGAGGACTCCAACCCAGGGCCTCATGCATGCAAGGCAAGCGCTCTACCACTGAGCCACCTTCCCAGCCTCTCATTGATTTATTTATATAACTGTAATCCCTCTGTACATCACCTTTACAATAAAATTAAATTAAAATTTTAAAGTCTTTTAATATTTTTAACAAATATAAATTAATTTTCAACTTTAAAAATTACAAAAATTGTAGAAGAGTTCGAATTTTCTTGCACAAAAGAAAATTCAAAGTTAAAATTAAATAGCCAGTTAAAGAACAGCCTGAGGTATTTGGGGAGGACTATAGGTTTTCTTTCAAATTGCAAGATTTCTTGATCCATTCATCTACTGAGAGGCATCGGGGTTGGTTACATATCTTAGCTATGGTAAATAATGTTGTGATAAATATAATTGTGCTGATAGCTTTAGTATGGTTTTGTTTGGGATCATTCGGGTAAATGCCCAACAGTGGAATTGCTGGGTCATAGGGGAGCTCTATGTGGAGTCTTTTGAGGAACCTCTGTACTGCTTTCCAAAGTGGTTGGACAGGTTTTTTGTTAGCCATAACATCCTTATGAGAAGCCCTGTGTGTTTGCTTGGCATTTTGTTTAAATTTAATAAAAATGAAGCTTCTTGAAAGAAAAATATAGCCAATTATCAAGTAAATTCTAATTTTTCCTCTACCAAATATCATCCACAATTTCTATTCATTATGTCTTACTAAAAATAGCTAGATAATATAATCATTTTCTTTACAACGTTGGATATATTTACAGCTTTAACTTAAGGTTAGCAATCTGAGCAGACAAGAATTATGTCTCTAATGTTTGATAGATTTAAATTCTGCATTTTGCTCTCCTTGGTTCAAAAATCTATCTATGGAATCAACACAGGATTCAGTCAAAGGTTTATTTTGTGCATTGCATTCAAACTTTTACTCTTGATAAATATCATATAGAGTGGCATCTATTGCCAACTAATGTAGAATAATGGTAAAAAGTAAGAAAAAATGAAAGAATGGAAAAAGAGAAAAGTAAATTACATTCACCTTTTATTTTATTCTGGAGTGTAATTCTATCACAGAAATACTTTTACTTATTAATATATTATGTTCCAAAATGATGTTTATAATTTCAATTATTTGTGCACCTTTCATGATACAATACAATCTGCTGGAGGCAGAATTGAAGTTGTTTGTTCCATGGGATTCCTATTTAGGAAGAACATCAACTGCAAGTTAGAAGAGTTCCTGTGTGGTGTCTGGAGGTGTGTGCCACATCTGGGTCTCTGTGTGAGAGAGTCAAACTTCTCCATAGTTCTGATGGCCCTAAATTTGGAGAACTGATGCTGTTCAGTGCTATTTTGAGTGCTTTCCTTCCTCAGATTCCGAGCTATTTAGAAAACGGAGTGTTTTCTGAGACATATCAATAGTGTATATGCAATCAAGCTGTTCTCAAATGTGAAGGGACAAAACAGTGGGGCCCTGACAAGAATGACTTGCATCTTTCTCCTATGGAACCTCTTCTTCCTCTTATCACAGTTAGGCTGCCAACCTCATGTGTTCCCACATCAGGAATGTTTACTGGTATGTATAGAATAGAAGGTATGACAAGATAATGGCAAGTGTCCAAGAGTTCAAGTGGAAGCTTTTGAAGTCAAGAAGAATCACTCATGCAGGAAGACTTACTCATGCTTGTTATCCATGTAATTGTGACACCACTCATTTATGAGCTCAGAAACTAAAATCAGTTCCCAGCCATTGGATTCTCCAAGATTTCAGGATTTCATACCTCAAAATAGCAAAAATATTTAAAGAGCTTCCAGATTAGTAATTGCTTCTGAAGTAACCAAATGCAACCAAAGACTGCAGCTCTAAAAGAGTCCTTTACTTTCTTGATTCCATAGGCAACCTTTATATAAGCCTTTAGGAAAGTTTTAATTACTACAAAAATGAAATGCCAATTTATGTGAAGGCAATCCTTGCCAGAAATGGGTTAATTTTTAAGAAAATAGAGGAAAATGTTATTTCCTGCATAGTGAATTTGTGAACAAAAAAATTGTCAATCATTAAAGCAGCACTATTGTCAGCATTCTACATACACACACACACACACACACACACACACACACACACACACACGAACTAAATGTCAAACAATGCTTTTTGGTAAGGCAGCAACAAAAGTCCATAAGATGAGAGAAAGATTTTGCTTTCGGTAGGTTTCAGCGAAAACATTGCTTTGAGATTGAAAGTTACATTTTTCAATTGTACACACAATACAGTTTACACATGTAAAACACAAAAAGTCTATCACATTACAGAGTTGTGTAAACAAAACATAGATTGTAACTGACATCTCAGAATTAGATAGATCCTACATCTAATAAAACATTTAGGACTTGTGTGGTCATACTCACCTATAATCTCAGGATTTGTGTGGTTGTACTCATCTATAATCTCAGACACAAGAAAATCATGGTTCAAGGCTAGCTAGCAGAGAAACATGAACAGAGAAAGGAATTCAGGTATGGACCAAGTGACAGGGCACTTACCTAGAAAACATTATTTCACTCTCCAGTACTGCAAAATAAAAAAGTATATAGAGAAAATGTTAGAATAGTTGAATAATATGATTACCTTTATGATGATATCTTGAAACTCTTCTAGACAACGAGCATACCATGAAACATAATTCATTGGTCCTATATGATCAGATGCCCAATGGATCAGAGTAAGCCAAAGGAAAAAAAGGATATATAGTCTTGTCTTTGGATATTTAACAGTATGTCCAAAAAGAGTTAGTCTTTGAATAAAAAAATAAAAACAAAGTATCTATCCATATGTAGTAGATACAAAATGAACAAGTATTGTAACATTCAAAACTGACTGAGAAGAACATCTTCCCAAAGGACAGGGGAAGAAAACAAAGGCTATTTAGGCCCATAGAGTCTTCTAAATGTGTACTTTCACCAGATTTTTTTTGCCAACTGGTAAATATTATAAATATTTACAAAATGAAGGTGAAAATAAAAATGATTGAAATAAGAGTAATTCATAGAGTTCTATACTTGAGAAATGAAGAAAAATAAAAGCAATTATATCAAATGCATGTTTTATACATCAAATATGTATTAGCACAATATACATGAATTTCTAAATTTATGAACACCTGTGGGGAAACAAAATAATCATGTCTCTGCATCATAAATTCCTCCTTCATTTTATTCAGATACATCTTGTCCTATGATTAAAGACATGGCATAACTCATAACAAAGCATATCCAAATTTAATAACCCCAGCACCATAGTTTCTGCCTAACTCTAGGTCAGCTGTGAGAAAAGAGTAATTGAACAGAGTTCATATTCAGACCATCATGAGTCTCCTAGGTAAAAAGAGACAGTTGGTAAAATGATAAAAAAAAAAAAAAACCTACACCAGAGTGAGAGGTCTAGCTGACTACAATAACAAGACGTGCAGTTCTAATCATTATTCTGCCTGTCTTATAAAAAGGTCCAAAGTCATTGGAAAATTCTTTGTTTTTTTTTTCCCCACTTAAGTGGCACACAAGGAGGTGAAAACCTACAAAAGCCATTCAACATAGTTCTTATTAACCAACATTAACTGGCTGGCCTGGGAATTGAGTCCTGCTTCTCAAAAGCAAATAATAAAAAGTAAATTTCATCACACAGGGATTTTTTTGGTTGGGTTTACAAGAGTAGGAAAGAGATTAAACAAAATGGTCTTAAAGGCCACAAATGTCCAACAGAGAAAGCTTGCTTCGTAGGATTCAAATCTGTTGCAAGAATTACTAGTTTTGCTCAGAGACAGTTTTCTTTTGATCTCAATAAACTGGCAGTTCTCTCTTTTTCTCTCCTGGACACATCCACTATGGAGGGAACTCCAGTGAATATCTAAAGGCACAAAATCTTGATTATAGCTCAATCAATTAAAACATTAATGCTACTTAAATAAATTAGTACTCTGGCATATTAAAAAAAATTAGGCAAGAAGTATCATCAGATGCATTCTGGTGGATTCCCTGTGGTATGAGTTAACCAATTAAAATATCTAATTGGTATGTACTATAATAACAAATATGAGACTTGGCTTGTATTTAAGCACCAAAGAAGGCTCTGCTAGAAAAAAATATTTTATTTTTGCTCCACACTTAGTTATTATGAGACAGTTCATTACTTAATCCAGTCAAATGTCATGAACTGTAAGGTGGACTAGCCATATAAGTCTTTTCAAGGCTGTATAGAGACATAATGTTCAGAGAGCAAACCTTTCTCAATCAAACTGCAGCAATATAGTTTTTAGTCTGTTAATCAGATTAATAAATGTATTGCTGGCATTCAATAATTTTTCTTGTTCTGTTATTACTTTGTGATTATATTTACTGTTTAATTATCATTGTTTAAATGTGTGTATGTGTGTGTGTGTGTGTGTGTGTGTGTGTGTGTGTGTGTTAGGGCTTAAACTCAGCACCTCGATGCTGTCCCATAGCTTTTTCTTCTACTAAAAATTGATGGGCTATGTGAGCCACAGTTCTGTTTCCAGCCTTTTGCTCATTAATTGAGATGAGACTTACACACTTTCCTATCCATGCCAGCTTCAAACCACAATTCTCAGATCTCAGTCACCTGAGTAGCTGGAATTAAAGCTGAATTCAGTCTGATCTTGAGCAGAAATTAACATTATTATAAGCATAAAAATTAGAAATTCACAAGTTGAACCATGAATTATCATTGAACTCCATAGTTAAATCTTGTTCTTCCTAGAAAGGTCTTCTAAATTCTAGATCTCACTATTGGGAAATATCTCCTCTTCAAAGGGAATCATCAAATACTATATTGATCTGATGCTAAATTCTTTCATCATATTCACAAAAAGTCCTGACTACAAAAAGTTATAATTTTATATAAAGCTACAATTTTATCAGGAATTTAAAAACTCAAATGCTTACCTGTGTCAGGATATTAAGAACAATAATTTTCGGAGATGGAATGTTTCAATCTGGACAAGCATGGCTTAAATCTCTGGGGGGAGGGAAAAAAACAGAGTATCAATTTTAGAATAACAGTATCCAAAACAGACAGCTTATCAAATTTTAGAATAACAGTACCCAAAACAAAACCAGAATCCTCCAATGAGAGAGAAATCTCAAGGTTTTAAAGTACAAAATTAAAATAAATTTTAAAAAAATACCATGTAAGTCAAAATAAATGCATCTGCTGTCTAGACTCACCCAGTTTGGACCTCAAATAACAATGTACTGTGATCTGAATGAAGGTTTGTGTTTGAAGCTTGAATGCCATTGTGGACATTTTTCTACTTCTTTTCCTTTTCAGAAAATTATCTTATTTTTATTTCTCCATTTGTATTTGATGAATCTTTTAGTAATTTAACTCATAATCATGCTCAAGTAAATTAGGATTAAGGAGAAGGATAATGCCCCAAAGTAAGTCCAATGGAATCTTTACTCCAGTTAAACTAAAAAAAAGGTTCTATCCTTAGGACTGAAAGGCAATTTGAAATTCCATACATATCAGGTAGAAAACCTGAATTATTTTCCCTATGGTCTTTCAGGATGTGTGTATATATATATGGGCATAAATCTGTCCAATGGTTTTCCATACATAAATTAGTTAAATGTCAATCAACCTTCCTGAGAAGTGCTTTCTATAGGCTAAGAAGACAACATATAATGGCACAGATTATCCATCAATAAATTCTCAGAAGTCTGATTACAAGGACTAAGGATATTTTACTAGATTTCTGAATAAATGTTGAGTGAAGATATCATAGTGGAAAAAATGTTTAAAGCTGCTTTTATCATTCTGCTGTTTCTCTGCTATACATATGATTAAACCAACTTGCTTAGTAAAAGCTTTGAGCATTTCTCATTGGTGGGGAATCATAGCAATTATCAAGAGCTAATGGGCACAAGAAGTGAAATAATACATCAATCAAGAGGCAGAAGCAACTGTACTTCTGCCAAGTTGTTCCTTGTTATAATTAAGATAACATATTCTTTTCCAGGATCAGATCTGACTATACAATGCTAAGAATTATTGACTTAGTACAACAAAAAGCTACAGTCCAGCATTCTTTGTACAAATTGTGGTAAATTTTTAAGAAAGTGAATTCAATAATTCACAAAAATATTAATATATTACAATTAAGTTCACTTCATCATAGAAATTTATTTAGCTATAACTCACCATTCTAATAAAACAAAATGAAAAAACAAACATCTCAATGGATACAGAAAAACAATAAAGTTCAGTATCATTTCTGTTTTAAAATATTAAGCTAAGTATATGAAAATATACTTCTAAAAGATATGTAGTGATCATTTAATATAATTTAAAAATAATAATAGCTGGGGCTGAGGGTTTAGCTCAGCAGAAGAGTGCCTGCCTGGCGAGCGCAAGGCCCTGAGTTCAGTCTTCAGCTCTGGAAAATAACTAACTAACTAAATAAATAAATATTAATAATAGCCTAAATAATCCAGAGCACTAACTAAATCAATTGTGGTGTATATCCAACCAAACAAATACTGTATCTGTGAACATAAATGAAGAAAGTAAAAAAACATGATATACAGTCAGTTGTAAGATATACTGAAAAGTGAAAAAATATGATGCTATGTCTTTTCCAGGTTGTAAAGCTTAAACAATGGCACATAATGACTCTCCTTCTAAAGAAATGAATATGGAAAGGAGGAAATGTTAATCTGTCATGGAGAGGTGTGGCAAGCAGTGTCTTAACCAAATGACCAAACTTAACATCAACATTGTTGAACATCATCCCTTGATGTGACATGAAAGGCAATCCATCTCTATGATATTCTTTCCACCACCCATAACCCCAATCCAGTGATGAAAACAAATTCAGGAAACTCAATCTTGATAGACATACTACAAAGCAAGTGACCAGATCATCTCCAAAGTATCTAGGTCATGAGAAAAAGAAAAAACAGAGAAATCTGCACAGACCAGACTCTTGTGACAAATGACTACATTCAATGTAGACTTATACATTGGATTCTGAAATAGGAATGTAATGTCAATAGAAAAACTTAAGGAATCCAGATGGCATGGGAATTTAGTTGCTAATGTTGATTTTTGTTTTTTAATAATTGTATCATCATAAAAGTTTTACCCCAGGAGAAACTTTGTGAAGGGTGTAGAAGAAGTCATATCTACTTTTGCAGATAGTCTATACATGTAAGTTTATTCTGAAAATAAATTTTAATTAAAAGAAAAAGTGGAAAAGAATTCCTACAATATTTTATCTGCTGTGAAGAACAAAAAATTAGAACAAATTTAATTTTCTTACTTTTTCAAAAGGAAATATATCAAGATGAACTGGAAAATAAAGTGTTTCCTATAGGAAGTAGATCTTATTGCAGTGGCAATTATATGCATAGGAGCAATAATTCTTGCATAAACTATGTTCTACAGTTTTGCATTATGATATATGTATGTTTTTCTAAATATAGACTATGTGGTATTGTATAAATAATAATTATATTCTTAGGTCTGATTATGGTGCTAAGTTTGTTGAAAAACATTTTTGATTGTTGCAAAAAGAAGCTGAAGTTCCTCAGGATAAAGTATCATGATGTCTGAAATAATAGTTTAGATTATTTGGAAATGGTGATATGTGTTTCTCCTATTGAGACTTTTAATGGACTGAGCAAAATTTAATAGTTGGTAAATTTAGGAAAATTTTGATATAAAAAGCAGATTTTAAAGAGATAGCATATATTTACTTTTATGAGTACTCACTATTGGGATAGGCATTTAATAGGAATAGTTTTATCTACTTTATTCATTTGATCTGTACTTACTAGCCTATTTATTTCTTTTATTTCTGTGATCAGTGATAATTTTTTATTCATTGAAAGATCATCCATGCTATTCACATCGTCAAATCCCATAGTAGCCTCCACACATTCATATATAGAATTTTGAATAAGTTATAGGCATCTTACCCAGAGAAAATTTCAACTCCTTCCAGTTTATTATTTCATTTCTCACACAGGGGCATCCACAACAAGTGTAAGAACAGGTATGAGCAATATAGGCAACACCTTCAGCCTTTGGAGCCACTTAACTTGCTTATTACCAATTACATTTGAAGGTACTAATAGTAGTTAGCTAGCAAAATGTACTGATCATAACCATTTGAAGTTGGTACACAGGAAGAGTGGGAATCAACATCATTATCAAGTATGCTAATAAATACTTGTGATTTTAATCTTTCTTACTCCTTCATGATTTCTTCTCTTATTTTTGAAAGGACAGGATACAGAAGTGCCACAATCACACAAATTGGTCCCAGGCCAGTGATACTGCTGGGGTTCCTGGCAGAAGTAAAGGCCAGACACACAGCAGGTAAAGATTTCCTCAAATGTAAGATGTTTTCTTAAGTACAGCATGGCATTTGGGGAGAATTTTTCTAATTGTGTCTCTATTTCCTCTAAGTTCATTCTCCATAATGCAAATACTGAATACTTGCTATTTGAGTTACAGGAAAATTGAAGAAAATGTTTTGTACCTCCTAACTTTAAAGAACTAAAATTTCAGACCTGGAAAAATATTTACCTAATATATGCTCATATCTCCACAAATATTATAAAATAAATATTCACACAGAATGCTAATGATTCAAATATCATTCCCTAGGTCTCTCAAGAATATGTGAAAATTTTGAGAGCTGAATTGTTTCATGTGAATTTTTCTTCTATCTTTTGGCTCATTTTTGTTTTTAATAGAAGAGGATGGTGTTTTAATAAGTGAAATTAAAGGAGAAAAGGTGAAATTAGCGAAATAAAATCTCATAAAAGAACAAAAAAGTAAGTACTTAGGCTTTCTGAGTTTAAATTCTAGCTCTGCCATTTCATAGCCACCTGGTGCTAAGAATATCTTTTCTTTTTATTTCTAGAATTAGTGAGGAAATAACTACCACTCAGAGTTGTACTTAAACCAAGAGCTGGATACAAGGGAAATAAATCAATGTTTCAAAATGCATTGTTCTCATAACCAGACTTAGGGAAGGAAGAGAAAGGAAAGGAAAGGAAAGTGAAAAGGAAGGGAAAAGGGAACAAGGAAAATAATAAAAGTCTCAAAACAAAAGGGAAAATGAATCCATAGCAATAGTAACAAGACTAATTCTCCAATAGCTCTAGAGTAAGGAAATGGAGCTCTTAAAGTCAATAAAAGCTTATAGTCAGCTTATATTGTTCATGCAGGGAAAGAAATCATTCTAAACCATTAGGACCACAAAATGTACGAAATTACAAGTAGCATGTCCTAGTAAAATTGTTACATAAAAGAATACAGCATCATTAAAGCAACTTCCATTGAGAAGAGATTTCCACCCGAGGGAAAATAAAGAATCTTTATTGTTCTGGAATCCAGAGAAGGATAAAAAGTCTTATCTGAGAATTTGAAAGTTAGATGAGAATCTGAATGTATACTATAAGCCTGGTTTGGTAAAATCCAAGGTCACTGGATAAAATGAATTGTGATTAAGCAAAACAACCATGTCCCATTAATGCTTTTTTTTTTTTTTTACATTAAATAAAACCACTCATGGAAGCAAGAAAGATGGCAAAGGAGCATCTGGAGACTAAACAAGCTCTTGCAAAGAAAGCAGTTTTAGTGTTCCAATGAACAGTCCTAGGTTAGAGAATCACACTAAGTGTGTCATCAAAGTACGGAGAGTTTGGCCAGAGAAGGAAAATCCAGGCAGCTTGGTCAAAGAGACAGATCTGAGCACTTGCCGGTAGCCACAGCAGTGGCCATGGCAGCCATACCAACAGAGAGTCCGGGACAAAGGCACCAGATGCAGCATGTGAGTGGATTCTACTCACCACCAGCAATAATGGAGAAGGAGCAGAAATCTACATTCTGCTGATTACAGACCAGGGATGGGCCAGGAACCAAGAGCCTGGAGTGAGTAGAACCTGACATCCTCACTCTTTCCATCTTTGCTACTGACTAAGGCCTAGTGATCAGCTAGCTCCAACTCAGGCCTTGGAAGAAAATAACTGGAGCCATTCAGCAGGTCACAGGAACCTGACCTATCCTATCAGGCTCAGCACCACCCAGAGGAAAGTCACCCCACCAAGGCAGAGCAAGCTCTGCCCCCAGAGGAGTGACTTTCTTCACTGGTTAAACAGAGCCAGAGACTGCCCTTCCCCACTGCAGCCTAGAAAAACAATTAAAACTTAGTAAACATAAACCCAGAAAATGGTTCCAGGCTGGGCTCTGTGAGTATCTCAGGAGCTAGCCCCTCAGGGAAAAGCTATTGATTGCAGATAGGCTTCAACCCTACCCAGAACCTAGCCTCATCACAGCAACTCCAAACTAGAGGAAACGGCCATCTCCCTCTTTTGTGATACTCAAAGCAGATCTTCCTCCCACTGAACTATCCTGGAAGGAGGATCACAAAGTCCTGGGTAACACAGAGCATTTTTCTGCATGACTTATGAAACCAGTCAAGCTACAGGAAAACCAAACACCACAAGCAGACCAGAGACTACACCAAGAGACTGGTTAGGGACACAGGAGAGATAAACATCTTCCCTCCCACACCAAAAAAAAAATCAAAGAACTCTTTTTTCTGCCTATTATTTTAAAATTGTTTTCTATTTTTTTCTTAAATAATTTTTATTTTAGGTGAGTGTGTATGTGTGCTTCTTATTTATTAATTTTTAAATCAGTTTTGACCTTTTGGTCCTTTTATTCTTTTTTTTCTCCTTTCTTTCTTTTGCATGACTTAATTGCTGTTCTGCTTATCCCCAGATATATACCCTTCATCAATTATTAGACCTTATCCCTCATCATGTGCATACTTAATCCAGAAATTTATTACTCAAATCACAACCTCTTAGGCTTAACTTCTTTAATAGTAGTATTATTACTTTACACCTATATAATTTTAAAGTATTCCAATTTTAAGAATTTTTATTTTTCATTTTTTCATTTTTCCTCTTTATCTCCCCCATTCTATCCTTTTCTTCTCTCAGTATCATTTCTTTATACTTACATAATTTTAAGTGTTTCACTTTTTAAAATTTAAATTTTTTTTGGGGGGGGGGTCCGGTTGTGGGGCCTGAACTCTGGGCCTGGGTGCTGTCCCTCAGCTCTTCATCTCAAGGCTAGTGCTCTACCACTTGAGCCACAGCACCACTTCTGGCTTTTTTCTTTTTGCTTATGTGGTGCTAAGGAATCAAACCTAGGGCCTCATGCATGCAAGGCAAGCACTATACCACTGAGCCACTATCCTAGCCCAAAATTTAAATTTTTGTTTTTCCAATTTTTTAATCTCTCTCCTGTCATTCTGTCCTAACCATTTCCCTCTCTGAGATTAGGACTTGGTTAAATTCACTCTTCTTTTACCTCTCCACATCCCTATAATCCTATTTTTCCCCCAAGTCTCCCTAAACCTAATAATTTCTGGTTTGCTGAATCCCTCTTGGATGTTCTTAGCCCATTAATCCATAGTTGTTTGATATTGAATAGATTGTATCTGTTGAACTAGATTGTATCTGCAGCCATTTTGACTGTGCAACTACATGACTCTGGTTGATGCTTGCCTAAAATAGTGTTCTAGCAAAAAAAATTGTGTTACTTCCATAACAAATGGGCAGAACAAGTCAGAGAAACACAAGAAAAATGACAAGTCCAGGTATCTCACCTCCCATTCATGATAATCAGGTGACAGAACAGTTAATGAATAATTCAGAGGAGAGTTCCAAAAAATTCCACAAACACTACTAGTAAACATGGTAAATGAAAAGACTGAAAACCTGAAAAGGACTCAGTGTGAGCGTGATAGGGAGAGAGAGGAGGCAAACATAAGATTTAATACAGGACCTTCACAAACACGTTGAGGCTAACCAAAAATTACTACAGGAATCTCGAGAGTGTAAGAAAGGTACTCAAAGATTAATACAAGAATTGGGTGAGCAGGCTGAAAACAGTCTCAGAGAAACACAGGAATTTTGTGAGCAGGCTAAGAACAGTCAAAGAGAAATATAGGAATTGTGGGACCATGAGGAAGCTAATCCAGGGAGACTACAAAGGGAATGCTGAATGGAGCCCAACAGAAGGAAAGGAAACCATAACAATTCAACTAAGTGATTTGAGAATAAAAAATGAACACCACATTAAGGAAGTAAAGAAGTTCATACAAGATCTAAAACAAAGCTCCAACAAAGAACTGGAAACCATCAAAGCCGACCAATTAGAAGGAAAGGAAAAAAAAATACAAAGTAGAAAGTCTTGACAGTAGGTTAGACCCTGCAGAAGATCAAATCTCAGGGATTGAAGACAGCCTAGATATTATAGTGAAAGAACATACAAATATCCAAGACAAATCCAAAAAATATGATAGATCTATTCAACATTTGGCCTTCAAGGCAGAACTCACACCAATAATCCTCCAACTCTTCAATGAAATTAAAAGAGAAAGTTCACTACCGAACTCTTTCTATGAAGCCATCATAACCGTCATCTCAAAACCAGACAGGGACTCATCAAAGAAAGAGAACTATAGATCTATTTCTTTGATGAACATCAATGCAAAACTTTTCAACAAAATTTTAGTCCATTGACTTCAACAATTCATCAAAAAAAATCATACACTATGATCAAACAATATTCATTTCAGCAAAACAAAGCTGGTTCACTATACACAAATCAATTAATATAATTCATCACATCAATAAGAGCAGGATAAGTACCACATGTTTATCTCAATAGATGCAGAAAAAGGATTTGACAAGATCCAACATCCCTTTCTGTTGAAGGCTCTGGAAAAATTAGGAATACACAGAACATTCCTGAATACAATAAAAGCTGTATATGACAAACCTACAGCCAACATTAAACTTATTGGTGAAAAAGCCATTTCCTCTAAACTCAGGAAAGAGACAAGGATGTCTGCTGTCTCCACATCTCTTCAATTTATTATTAGACTGCCTACCTAGAGCAATAACACAAGATGCAAACATAAAGGGAATCCAAATAGGGAAAGATGAAATAAAACTCTCCCTCTCTGCAGATGACATGATCTTGTATTTAAAGCATCCCACGTACTCCACTCCCAAATTACTCAAGCTGATTCAAAACTTTGGCAAAGTAGCAGGGTATAAAATGAGCCCTCAAAAATCAATGGCTTTTCTGTATGCCAACAATGAGAAAAGCATGGCTGAAATCAGGAAAGCAATTCCATTCATAATAGCCCCACAAAAAATAAAATACCTAGGAATTACTTAAATAAAGAAGTGAAGGACTTCTATGATGAAAATTTTAAACACCTGAAAAAGGAAATCAAAACAGAACTTAGAAAGTGGAAAAACATCCCATGCTCCTGGATTGGAAGGATCAGCATCGTGAAAATGGCAATACTTCCCAAGGCTATCTACAAATTCAATGCGATATCTATCAATATTCCAACCTCATTCTTCAAAGAAATAGAAGACGCAATCCAAAAATTCATATGGAACAATAAAAGACCCCCGAATAGCAAAAACAATCCTTAGCAGAAAGAACAGTTCTGGAGGAATGTCAATATCAAATTTCAAACTCTACTACAAAGCCATAGTAATCAAAACTGCTTGGTACTGGCACAAGAACAGACCCAGGACCAATAGAACAGAATTGAAAACCCAGAAATGAACCCACAGACCTATAACCATCTAATCTTGGATAAGGGAGCTAAAAAAAAAATAGGATGGAAGAAAGACAGCCTCTTCAGTAAATGGTGCTGGCAAAATTGGTTAATCACCTGTACCAAAATCAACTCCAAAAGGATCAAAGACCTTGGAGTCAAAGCAAACACTCTGAAAACATTAGAGGATGGAATAGGAGAAACTCTAGGTCTCCTTGGCACAAGCTGAAATTTTCTTAATAGAGACCCATAAACACAACAACTCAAAGAAAGGCTGGACAAATATGATTGCATGAAGCTGCAGAGCTTCTGCATGGCAAAGGACATAGCTAGAAGTTCAATAGAAAGCCCATGGACTGGGAGAAGATCTTCACTAGCCATACAACAGACAAGGTCTCATATCTAAAATATACCTGGAACTCAAAAAATTAAATTGTCCAACAAATCCTTAAAGAAACAACTGCCCAATAAATAAGTGGGGTCAAGACTTAAAGAGAAACTTCTCTGAAGAGGAAATAAGAATGGTCTATAGACACATGAAGAAATGATCAACCTCTCTAGCCATAAAAGAAATGCAAATCAAAACAACATTGAGATTCCACCTCACCCCAGTCAGAATGGCTATAATCAAGAACTCTAATAACAACAGATGCTGGAGGGGATGTGGACAGAAGGGAACTCTATTGCATTGTTGGTGGGAGTGTAAAGTTGTTCAACCACTTTGGAAAGCAGTATGGAGGTTCCTCAAAAGACTCCACATAGAACTCCTCTATGACCCAGCAATCCCACTTTTGGTCATTTACCCAAATGATCACAAACTGGACCATATTAAAACTAGCAGAACAACTATGTTTACTTCAGCATTATTTACCATAGCTAAGATATGGAGTCAACCCAGATGCCCCTCAGTAGATGAATTGATCAAGAAAATGTGTTATATATACACAATGGTATTCTATGCCTCCATCAGAAAGAATGACATCGTCTCATTTGTTAGGAAATAGAAAGACTTGAAAAAAATATATATTAAGTAAAGTAAACCAGGCCCAAAGAAACATAGGTATCATGGTTTCCCTTATTTACAATAGTAAATATACAGCTAGTATATGTCTGGGACAAGCAGAAAAGGTCAGGTAAGATGATGTTAAGCAAAATGATCCCCAAGATAGGGACACAAGTGGTTTTTTTCTTCCTTGCAATTGTTTCTAATGTATTTATAAGGTAATTTTTTGTTGTTGCTTTGTATGTCTCTCCTCCACGGTATAACCCCTGTTTTCACTGTATTTGATGTTGGTATAACTTGGGGAGGGGAAGGGAAAAACAAATAGTTTAAATAGGGATACAGATTGACCCATTGCAAAAATGGAATGTTGAGGCTATATTGAAAAACAAACTTTACAATTTAGGCCGCGGGGGCGGGGGGGAAGGGTGTTGGGGGGTGTACCTGAGGAGGTGGGAGAGAAAGCATAGTAGGGGGAAAACAAAGGAGAGGGCAACAATGCTGGATAAGAAATGTACTCATTACCTTGCTCATGTAACTGTAACCCCTGTGTACAGTATTTTCACAATAAAAAAGCAATTAAAAACAAAACCAACAAACAAAAAACCTACTCATTAGGAAAAAACTTGCTGCAGTAGATGGAAATGTTTGCTCAATTTCTACTAACATATTAGTCACTTATTCCCCTTTTGAGCCTAACCTAGATTGAAGGATAGAAATAGAAAACTCTGGCCTCTTCTAATCATCTTGTTCCAACTTTAAGAAGAGAAGAAATGAGAAGCACTTGTTAAGTGCACAATCCAGGGGCCCAAGCTCACCAAAAGACTGGAATCTGATCATAGGACCATAAAATGGTTTTCCTTCCCCAACACTGTTTCATTATATGATGAAAGGCCTAATTGCTAATGTTCTTTTTAGCCACTACATCATGCCCACTTTATAAGAAACAAATTACAAGGCATACTAAACAGCAAAACACAGTATTATGAACAGAATCATAGGTATAGCAATATGTTGGAATTATCAGAGAAGCAATTGTATGTGTGTACCACAGCTGGGCTTGAACCCAGAGCCAGGATGCTTTCCCTGAGTCTTTTTCCTCAATGCTACTGCTCTCCTAATTGAACCACAGCTTCACTTCTGGCCTTTTGGGTGGTTAATTAGACTTAAGAATGATATGGACTTTCCCACTCAGGCTGGCTTCAAAAGGCAATCCTCAGATCTCAGCCTTCTGGATAACTAGGTGTGAGGAACTGGCAGCCAGCCCAGAGAAGTAATTTTGAACAAAAATAGCAGGTGGCTTCTTGGAGTTCTTTTACTTTAAGTTCTTTTACTTTTACTTTCTAAAGTAACTAGTCTATTATAGTACATGATTACTTTGTGAAATGAGTAAATGATACTATTCATGTAGTCCGGTTTGATCTATTACCTGTGATTTACACTATTACTAAAACATATTGTATTACTGACCTATTTAGATATTTTAAATATAAAATATTGTTTCCAGGGCTGGGAAGGTGGCTCAGTGGTAGAGCGCTTGCCTTGCATGCATAAGGCCCTGGGTTCGATTCCTCAGCACCATATAAGCAAAAAGAAAAAAGCTGGAATTGGTGTTGTGGCTCAAGTGGTAGAGTGCTAGCCTTGAGCTGAAGAGCTGAGGGACAGCTCCCAGGCCGAGTTCAGGCCCCACGACTGGACCAATATAGATAGAGATAGATAGATAGATAGATAGATAGATAGATAGATAGATAGATAGATAGATAGATAGATAGATAGATAGGTTCCATAATTTAGATATATAAAATGTCTTTAGATGACCTACTTGGAAAATCCTGCTTAGACACATTGAAAAAGTCTGGAATAATAATCAAATATTGTAACTCAGTAAGCAGTAAATTGTTGTGTCAACAGCAACAAAAAAGAAAGTAAGGACATTCAAATGGAAACAGTTCTTTAAAATGCTATCATTAAATGTTAAAGGATTAAAAAATATAGAGGATATGAATTTGATTGTGCACATTATTTGCATAACTAGAAATATCACAATGAAATTTCTTTGTACACCTAATAAATTCTAATAAAAATTTTTAAATGCTAAGAGATCTAAATAAAAAGTACAAAGATAATGTCAATAGCAACAAGGAAGTCAATAGAGAAAAATAAACAAAATTAGAAGCGTATTTTTAAGGTAAATAAAATGTATAGACCTCAAGCCAAGGGAATAAGGAAAAGAACACACACACACACACACACACACACACACACACACACACACACACACACACAAAACCACTAATGTCAGAAATAATTTTGGAGACAACCCTGTATACCCAATGGGCAGCAAATGAGAAGAAAAAAAATACTGTAACAACTAGATATCCAAATTTTGAAAACCTATATAAAATGGAATGATTCCTGGAAATATTCAATCTACCAAAATTTCCAGAAGAAATAAACAATCTGAATAGGTAAACTGTGTAAAAAAATGAATCAATTAATTATCAGAGGTAAGGAAGAGGTTGGTTTAGAAGCTTCCTCATTTCACTTAGTGAATCAGGAGAGTCAGGATAATAGAACAATTATATTCTGAAGAAAGGAAGGACATAGGAATCACAAAATAGGTACAGGAGAGTTGAAAAGCATGGAGAAATAGAAAAGCTACAGAGAAAAGTAACAGGTGCTCTGTAGCTTCCAAACTAATTCCCAAGGGAAAGAAGAAGCCAAAGATACAATGTAAGTTAGATGGCCCTGGCAAAATGCAGTGCATTAAGCCTTCCTGATAAAGCCAAGTCAGAGTTCATCCAAATTAACATTATTCAACCTAACCCTAGGTACAAGTGATTATTCATACTTATGGCCTTGCAATCTATAAATAAAATGTCTATGTGTATAAAACTAGCATAGGGTAGAAAGAAGAACCTATCATAGTTTACAAGACTCAAAGACTTTACTGAGAACCATGGGGTAATTTCTTTCTTTACTTCAAATAAGTCTTTTGGTCATGTCTTTTGATTAATTCTCAGGTAAAGATAAGCATATTTTCAGGCTGCAGTAACAAAGTAACTACACTAAGTTACTTGTATAACATAAATTCATTATTTCCCAGTTCTGGAGGCTAGAAGTTCAGGGCCAAGGGGTCAGGAGAATGATTCCCAGGGCTCTGAAAAGAGATTATTTCATGACTTTCTCTTGGTTTACTGGCAATATTTGGCTTTTCTTGGCTTGCACAATTATCTCCCAAAGTCTACTTCATGTGCACAGACATTCTGTGCTCATATCTATAGCTAAATTTTCTCTTTTTTTATGAGACTATGGTTTACATTGGCCTAATGGCTTAACCACCTCCAGTATGATCTGATCTTATCAAATTACATGTGATTGATCCTATTTCTAAACAAGATCTCACTCAGAAGTGCTAGAGATTGAAAGCTTAATTTAATAGTCTGTGGGGCACAATTCATTCCATAACACAGGAAAAGATGCATAGTTGGAGAACTCAATATTTTTTAACTTCAATTTTTTAAAAGGTGATGTACAGAGGGGTTACAGTTACATAAGTAAGGTAATGAGTACATTTCTTTTTGAACACAGTGTACCGCCTCCCTCATTTTCTCCCACTTGTTATCTTCCTGACTCCTCATTCCCCCAAGTTGTAAAGTTCATTTCTAACATAGTGTCTAATGAGTATCACTTTTGAATAGGTTCACCCTTTGTCTCACCGTTTCTGTGATTCCCCTTCCTGTATATAATTATATATAAGACAGAGTATAGAAATCACAAACAGTAACAACAAAGAATAAACCAACAGGAAAAAAAATGTTTGGTGGTTGCTGTCATGTTATCTAAATTCTTAGGGACTGTACCTCATCCATTCTTACTATATTTATCTAGTTCTCTGGTAAGGAGCCGTTTCTCTGCTGTTTTCTGCCATTTTCTGCCGTTTCATGTTCTTGTTGGTTTTCTATGTATACTACATCTTTGAGTATGTTATGTAATGCTGGTTTGGTGGAGTCAAATTATTTTACGTTTTCCTTGTTGTGGGAGGTTTTTATTACTCAATTATGAAGGAAAGCTTACATGGGCACACTATTTTTGGTTGGTACTTGTTTGTCTTTAAGGTGCAGCATACCTCAATACAGACTTTCCTTTCTTCCATGGTCTCAGATGAGAAATCTGTAGTTATTTTAACTGTTTTTTTTTAATTTTATTTTATTTGTGAACATACTGTACAGAGGGGTTACAATTACATGGGCAGGATAATGCATACATTTCTTACCAAGCTGTTTTTTTTAAATAAGTAATTGATCTTTTTTCCCTGACAGCTTTAAGGTTTTGTTCCTTGGTCTTTATTGATCCAGTGTGGATTACAATGTGGTGGCCAGATGTTTTGTTCTGATCTGGTCTGTTTGGGGTTCTAAAAGCTTCTTGTATCTGAATGGACCTATCATTTTGATTGTTCAGCGAGTTCTTTGTTAGACTCTTGACCTTCCTCAATACCTATTAGCCTTAAATTAGATCTTCTGATTGCTATTTGAAGCTCCTGTAAGGACCTTTCTAGTTTCTTGTATTTGTTCTGAATAATTGTCTGTTCTCTCTATGTAATACATAAACTATCTTCAATTCCAGAAATTCTGTCTTCTATGTCATCTAATCTGCTGTCAAGACTTTCTGCTTTATCTTTTATTTTTCTCCCTTAAATTGATCATTTTTGATGGCTTCAATTTCTTTATTGAAGCTTTGCTTTTAGGTCTTGAATGTATTTTTACTTCCTCGATTTTCAGTAACTTCTCTCATATCCTTTAGCTGAGTGACTATTTTTTTCATTGGACTCCCTTTCCTTCTCTTGGAATTCATTTACCTTTCTCTTTGTAGATTCCATGAATTCCTCTAATAATCTTTGGTTAGTATCTTCGCTCTCACACATAGTCTTAATCAGGATTTCTATCTTTTCATTCAACATATTTATTAGCAGTGTTTTTTAAACATCTTGAGAACTATCTTCTAGCTGTTTCATTCATTGACTACTTTATTTCCTGGTTATTTTGAGTCAATGTTAAGGTTCCTTAACTTACCATTTTCTTTGTGTTTCTATGGTTTGTCCTATCCATTCGGAAACAAAAGCAAATCCAGTGTCACAACAGAGCACAATGTGAAGTCAAAAATGAACCCAGATAGCTAGACGACGGTGACTCGCGCTTGTAATCCTAGCTACTCAGGAGGCTGAGATCTGAGGATCACGATTCAAAGCCAACCCGGGCAGGAAAGTCCGTGAAACTCTTATCTCCAATAAACCACCAGAAAACCGGAAGTGGCTCTGTAGCTCAAGTGGTAGAGTGCTAGCCTTGAGCTGAAGAGCTGAAAGACAGTGCTCAGGCCCAGAGTTCAAGCCCCAGGACGACTGACAAAAAAAAAAAAAAAAGAACCCAGAGCCCTGAATTTGCACAGACTTTAGAGGTTCAAAATCAAAGAATGATATTCCTCTATCTAACTTTCTTTTTCTTTGTTTGGAGAGGAGGATTGTGGTTCAGGAAAGGAGATTATAAATAGTTGTAGCCAGTGAGAAAATCTGCTGTAAGTGATAAAACAATCTGAATTGAAATGTTAAAAGGATGAGCCAATTACACACAGCCAAAATGGAAACAAATACAGAGTAACTCACAGAAACAATTGGGGATCAACGGACTCTTAATGGAGTCTTTGATTTCCTTCTGGTGGTCGGCTTTCCTTGTGGTGTAGTTAGATTCAGAAGCCTTATTGATATTGGGGGTGTGGCTGTTACCTAACTTTCTACACTCAGACCTTTATGAACCTTACACATAACTCAACGTGTACAAATGCATTTTGGGAGTCTAGAAGAAAGTTAGCCTTACAAACTTGCCTTTGTAGGCCTCCTCCCAATCTAATTTGGTGGGAGAGGGGATTTGCTTTGTGTGGTAAAGCAGGAAGGAAGTGGCTGTTTTCTGCTGCTTAAAATCTCTGCAACAAGCTTTGGTGTGGGCAGTCTGATGGCGTATTTGCTGAATCAGTGGCTTTCCTAGGGGGCAGGGGTAGAGGGTTAGCTACTAAGACCCGTTGTTTAGCTCAGCCTGAGATTGCCCTCAGCTTTTATGACCTGTTCATTTTTTTCCCAGTGAGTTTTTAGAGACTTTTGGTTTTGTAATTCCAAGGTACACAGCTAACTAAAGGTTGAACTGCAATATGTCTCAAATGTTGAACTTGTCTTTGTTCATTGCTGAAGGGTGGGGTGCCTCTCCCTGAACATACTTGCCTCCCCTTGAGTGGGTTTTTGTTTTCCACCAAAAAGGGGAGATGTAAGATTCCTTTGACTTCTTTAAAATTGCCCTGGCTTGTATAGCAAGTGTTTCCAGTCAGGTAATCTGGCAGGATCTACTTCACTTTCAAAAATGGTGTTCTTCTTGGTTCTCTGGGAGGATGGATATCTTTTGTGGTGTACTCACACTTTTCCTTGGTGTTATGAACTGTCAACAATGTGACGAGTTTTCTCTGCTGTCCATCTATGGCCGGCTGGGATGTGGCTTTTCCTGGTCTTTAAATTCGTGCTGAAAGTAATTGGAAAACCCATATGCATGCTCTCTTTGTTGCTACCACCACCACCTTTGCCACAGTTCCCTGGTCACTGCAGACACTAAAATTTGTCTTCTTATACGGGCAGCTTATGATTTTCTTCTTTGGTATAATCTCTTTATAATTATAGCTTACTTGGTGTGACTCTCTAGACACAACTTGGTGGGGACTCTCTAGACACAACTTGGTGGGACTCTACAAGTGCTTCTTCAGAGAAAGCTCTGTTGGTCTCCTGCTAACTTTCCATTATCTCCCCGTACCTCCCGAGAGCTCAAGATTTTAAATGTGCTACAAATTCTTTTCTGGATGTATTTTTATTCAACAAACATAAAAAATGTGCAAGCATATTTTTCTTTGTACATTATTTGGGAGAGAAAAGGCAAAAATTCAAATATAATCAACTTTTCCTTCATTCACAATCCTAGGTAGTAAATGACTTGTGAAGATATCAGTTTATGTTTCACTTACATTATAGTATTGAAGGATGTAACTATATATAATTTATGATGGCTCTTCCAATTAGTTGGGCTCCTTAAAAGTCAGGTCACCCAGAGACAGACTAGAGGCATATTAATTAGAATCAACTGAGACAGACTGGCATTATATGCCACCACTGTAAAAGATGCAGTAGAGATATGCTATATGCTTTTACAGACCAGGGGAGACACTTTAGCAGGAGAGGTAGAAAAACAGAGTAGAAATAAAAGGAATCAGATACCCTACAAAGAAACAAAGAAGTAGGCCAAGCTTCTATTGCTTCAGACAGTCTAGTAAATAGGAAAAAGGCAAGTCATTATTAACACAAATAATAGAGCTCAAATCCAAGGGGAATAACCTCAGAAGCAAAGTTCTTACATGGAGTATTTTTAAATTTTCACTCACATTCTGATTGAAGGTGCAACATAGGCATTGCACATGGTAAGGCTTAACCAGGTTCTACCACCATCACCTGAAGGCTGAGCTGGTATTTATGATGTACATACCTGGGAGAAATTATTTTATAGAAATATTTTTTTTGAGTTCTGACTAAATTTGCCCTAAAAGCCTTTGAATTTTGAATAGAGGTAAGGGAAGCTCGAAATAACTTCATTTCCATTGGTTTCCAACAGCTATAGTTTTAAAAAGAGGTTAGACTTAGTTTGGGGCACTTACTTTGATTTTTTTAAAAAAATTACCCTGTGGGTTTGTTAGCCACAACAATGCACAGTCTGTTCTGCTCTCAGGAAGTAACCTGCTGAGCGCTATGAGGGAGTGACTGTGTTTGGGAATATATTGTATGTATCTCTAGGTCCATGAATCCTTCTGAGAAATATTTGGAATAATGATTTATATTATTGAACAGCTATTACTGCTTTTCTGCGTGTGTATATGTGTGTGTATATGTGTGTATACATTCAAGCAAATTGACAAGGAGACCAAAAACTGTACCCTCAAGCTGGAAAAGCATTATAAGAAGTATCCACTTGATGATGCTTAACTTAACCTTAAGTTTTATGTCCCAATAAAAATTTGTATCAAATAGAATAATGTGGATATTATATAATAAACTAATGTCAAATTGTGCATTCAAAGATGATTTCACTTTTGGAGACTAAAGACAAGGATAATGGAAAGAATTTGAAGCCATAAACACAGGACTAGAAGGTCCTCTGAAAACTTTAGATTTGTCTTTAGGGCTGACAGGTAGGACTCAACTTACAGATGTACGGAAGGCCTCCCAGATGGTGATTTTAAAAAATGGTCTTTACAATGCCCAGGGAGTTTAAGGAGACTTACCTAATACTGAAATCCAGTTTCCCTATATTGGGTATCCTTCTGTTATCCTTACGTCTTCAGGAATGATTTGTTAAATGTTACAATCTGGTCTCATCTGTGCTTTGAAGAATTAGGAAAAATGCTTATGTCAATATCTGGGACAGAGTAGTATTAGGAGTTCATCCTTATTCTTGTACTTTGTTGAACATTAACAACAATGTCTTTCCAAGGGAGGTCAATTCTCCCAGAACTACAGGAAAAAGTAGCAACAAACCAATGAGAGGTTCTCTGGGTAACTATCAGTATAAAATCTGGCAGAAACAGAACTTACTGGAATAAATGGAACTTAACTTTATTTCATTTAAAATAACCCTATTCTACCAAATATTCCAGAAGAAAAAAAAAGAAGACATCTAAGGTGGAAGGTTCTTTAGGACTTAAGATTCTATTGCTACTTATATGAGAGTTCCTAAGAAAAGAATGTATTTGTTTTGCAGAAGTTTCTATGCTCTTTATTCCGTACTTTATGTAATATCATGTATTTCAGCTTTAATAAATAAGGTAATGTAAGCTGCTCTTGTTTGAATAAAACAAAAATTTTAAAGACAACCATACATTCATCTTCCCTTTGGACTTGAAATTATGAAAATCTCTTAGTAATAAAAGCAATCTCATTTCAGCTAATAGTTTCCTTTGCTCTTCTTCCCACCATCCCTTACTCCTGCATTTAAAACATTTAATCAGTTCTGGAAAAATGGCAGGAAAATACTGAGTTTCATCTCCTCTCTCAGCCTAATGTTTGATGAGCTTTTTAATGAGTAATGAAATAAACAAAAGGCAAGGAAAAGAAAAAGAAGAGAGGTTAAGAGGCCTGAATAATCAACACATTAATTAATCTCGTCTGACTAATCCTCAATTCACAAAGGAACATGAAAAATGTCTCCAAATATTAACATCATTCTGACTTGATAAGACTATTGACATTCTTGCCAGGGACAGGGAAAAAATACCTTTGCTGAAATTATCCAGGGGAAATATAAATAAAGTACATTTTAAACTTGAGTGAGAGAAATAGTTTGTAAGTTCTCTCAGGCACATTCTTGTGGTAGAAAGCATAAGTACAAATAAATGTGGAAGAGGTAAAGGAAGGATCACAGACCATCCTTCTGTCTCCTGATAGAGCAACACTAAATATTCAGCCTCACAATTGGCAACTTTACCAGAAAAAGTAGTTATTTCACTTGGTAAATACAGGTGGGGCCCATATTTTTTCCAACAAATATGCTCTGTGGCATGTGTATAAATCAAAAAAATAAAAATATGCGCTATGAGATTCCTCCATAAAAAATTATGTGGTAGTTGTTTGTAGAAGTAAATGTCATTTTAGGTTTAAAGAATTACTTTGTGTTATTTGTTGGAATTAAGGCATGCCTGTGGTCTGAACAATAAGTTAATGTAATGTTTTTCTGCCCATTCCTTCCTACAGTATAGAACAGGATAATTATACATTTATGGACTAATGATTTTGTTGGGTTTACTAATAAAATTTCAAACGCCTTCAGACTAGTTCTTACCGTGCTTTAGTTTAAAAAAAAAAAAGAGAAGAAGAAGAAAAAGAAGTTTCCTTGTCTTTATATGCCCTTTTCTTATCTAAGATCACAACTACTTGATATTAGAGTTAGGTCCAGAAAAAAAGGTTTCTAATGTTCTTTAAATTGTAGAGCAGCATTTGTCTTCAGTACAGCTCTGTTTTGGATCCTGTGTTCTGATTTTTGCCTAGATGCATACATTGTCTTTGACTTCATGCCTTCTTCTTCTGTCTCCTATATTGTGGTTCTCCACTCCCTCCCAATTCATTATTGTGCTAACAAAATTGATTGAATAATGGCTTTTCCCCTCAATGCCAGTTTACAATGCCAGTGACCACCCACAATTTCTTATCTTTTAAGGAAACAATGATAATATTCTTTCAGATCCAGTAATACATTTGTTTAGGAGAATCAACACTGTCATCAATTTCTAAAGCTAGTACCACAAGAAACAAATGTCTGTCCTCAAAAGTTCAGAATTAACTTTTTAAAAGATAAATGCACATAATATGGTTATGTCAGAAAATAATTTTTCTCCTTTTTTTCCTATTTTGCTTCATTTTTTATTTTCCTAGATCAAATAAAGAAATTTAGATTAAAATGTGCATCAGCTAATCTCACCTAATTAACTTATTGAAGGAAGGAGGAAAGAAGGGAGGGAGGGAGGGGGAGAAGGAAGGAGAGAGGGAGGAAGTGGGAATAGAGGAAAGGCGAAAGAAGAAAGACAGGGAGAAAAGTGAAAGAAATCAGCATTTGTAGTCATTTTTATTTAAAAAATATGTCTTCACAAAATGCCTCATTATTAGATATTCAGAGAACTTTAACTTTTATATAGCCTTAAATGTCTGAAAGAATAAAAATAAATATTCAAATAACATATGTGGTAATGTGATAACCTGAACCAGGATAAAACAGATTCCACTTGATCAAAAAGAATTATGTACTCTGGCTCTCTCATAGAAGCAAGAAACCAAGCTGCTTCTTTGTAAAGAGGAATGGAAGAGTAGAAAGGAATGACAAAACATTTGTCATGCCAGACCTACTCTGACACTTTCTGGGACCTATTTGTCTCTTGCTTATTATGTAGTCTACAGAGAGGATACAGCCTCTAAATGCTGTTCTGCAGCTCTAGGGGATGGTGAAAGACATATTCCATGGATCTCACAGACAGAGCAGTTTTCCCCTTCGGAATCAGGAATGGCTCCCCATGGCTGCTCGACCTTAGAAACTTGTGTAGAATGTCCATGGTCCAGGAGCTGCCAAGGTAATTTTGCAATGGCTAGAGCTCAGAGAGGAGCTGTTCTTCACATGCTATTGATCACAGATGGAAATACATCTTCTTTAACTGGGTATGCTGCCCTTTAAAGACTCCCACTTCAATGTAATAGGACAGATTGACTATTTTTCCATGTTAGTGGGCGGAAGTTTTTCCAGTGCCACCCAGTTGCTCTTTTCTTACATAAAGCAAAATACAGATTTCTTCTGGGTGCAACAGACATCAAGAAATAAAAAATAGCTGTCTCACATGCAATGCAAAATGACATCCAAAGAAATCACACATCAGAAATCACACATGGCAGAAGTAAGCTTCCTTTTTGAAATATTTTGGCACCTGACATAAGAGCAAAAGAATTGCACAGACCACCTGAAAAAAAAAAGATTTCTGTTACAAAAAATAATTAAATAACATTTCTTTTACAGAATTTCTGAAATATAGCCTAAAGCCTGCCTGTTCAAATATAATAATTTGAGAGCTACATTTCAATATCTAACAAACTAAGAAATAGGAATAAGACTGTTAAGAACAAACTGTAACTTGCTTAAATACCTACCAAATCTACTTTAGTTGCAACAACTTAAACAAATCAGGGATAAACTATCTCAATCATTATGAATGTTTTCTGGTTGAAATATTCAAGTAGTTCCCAAGATTTAAGAAACAAACAAATAATCTCCTAAACAAGAAGAAATTCACTTAAATCCTAATTCAAGTGAATTCTGGTCATTTTATTACATATAACTCCAAATATGGAATTCAAATGGAGTAATAATTTTATTTTAAAAGTCATTGGTTACTTTTTAAAATTTTTGAATACTTCTTGCAAAGATAATAGAATTCTTGCCCCCCCCCCAAAGTTAAAAAGTGATGCCTTGACGCAGAGTAGGGGAAAGTATGCACCTTTTTTATTGAAAGGTGTATTTTTATGTCTGAAAATGATGAAAAGCAGAGAGCTTAAGATGCTCACTTCACATAGGACACTTATTTGAAATATTAATGAGATCAGTTCCCAACCTGTGTGTAACTCAAGAAAGGCTCCAAAATGTCTACTATATTCATCGAAATGATAAAGGTGCTATCTGAAGTTTGTAACCTGTCAATGAAAGTAAAATTAGGAGCTAGATCACTTGCTGCAATAGTTTACATCTTTGTTTTTTTTCTTTTTGATAGTTAAACAACAAAATAATTTTAACAGATAAAATTCACCAAATTATATACCTGGTGCCATTAAGTGCTCTTTGGTCTTCCTCTTAAGATAAAAGAGCTGTTTGTTCTATAGGTAATCTTACCTTAGGCAGAAAGCTTGGACAAAATATTTAAAACTTTCTCATTATTTTTATGCTGACTGTAGCATGGATAGAGCATCAGGTTTTTCTGTAACTTGTTGCTGTGGGTATTAGTATGAACTTAAAAATTAAGCCTAGTAAAATAAGACATAAGTCATACTTTTGGGAGTAATATTTTATAGAATTCCCTCATATTTTTGCACAAGAAGTACAAATAGCTTGACTTAGAGAAAACACTACTGACATTATTCTCTGTCATTGTTCATATTATTTCATCCCATAAACATTTATTGAACTCTTACTATATGTTAGTAGTGAGTAATGCTCTAAGGATTCATAAATAAGGCTGTGACAAACACATAAAGAACGAACACAAGACAAAAGAGAAAAGATAATTGTGTTGAGGAGAGATTTTTGAAGATGTCTCTAAAAAGATGACATTTCATTTCTGAAATATGCTTAGGAATTTCATTGTGAAAAATAAAACAAGGAAAAATGTCAAATTTAAGGAATAGCATGTCCAAAATTTGTAGTATTAAAAGTCTAGTGCAGTCAGGAAATGGCAAGTCTTTCAGACTAGCTACGACACAGAATACTTGAGGGGGAAATGTTAGGTGGAACTGCTCGGCTACAGATAGATGGGAATCTCTTCACCAGATACAACAATCAAGATTACTAAAGCCCCACATTGTCAGTGATTCGCCACAAGCCCAGCCCTCTCTCCTTACAACCTTCCTCAGTATTGCCATAATAGGTGTTGTGAAAAACTGCTGGTTGAATTGGCAACAAAAGTTGGTAGAACTTTTTTTTCTTGAGCTGTAAATACAGGCCTCTTAGTTAGAAAGGAAGAAGCCAAATCATGACAATGAACATATTATAAAACAAATCCTGGTTTAAAAAATACAGATGACATTATAGTAAAAATTTACAGAAAAAATATTCCCCACATATCCATGCTTACTGAAGCACTATTAACCATAGCCAAGGTATGAAATCAGCCCAGCTGCCCCTCTATAGATGAAAGAATCAAGAAATGTGAGATATATATGTGTGTGTGTGTGTGTGTGTGTGTGTGTGTGTGTGTGTGTGTGTATGTATATACACACATTGGAAATTTACCCATCCATTAAAATGAAAGATATTGTACCATTTTAAAGAAATGGAGAAACCTAGAAAAAATTATGTTAAATAAGTCAGGCCCGGAGAGGCAAAAGATGGGTGTTTTCTCTTATATGTGGAAGCAAGATTTAGCTTAAAAAATCACAAGTAAATATGTTGGATGGTATGCAAGGGTATACCAATATATTAACTGAAATCTAGTAGATTCAAGGGAGAACCCAAGTAGTGTAACTTCTTTAAAACGCAAAATCGAGTTCAGCAGAATAAAAAACCAGGAAACAGGTACTGGAAAGGGGTTGGGTGAGGTCAAGGGGAAAGAGGTAGATTAACAAAGAGAAGATTGGGAGAATACAGTCAAGAATCCAATATATATCCTACAAAATTAAGTAAGGAAAGGTGTGGGTAGGGGAGGGATGGGTGAAAATGTTAAATGAGATGGCATCTATCAAGATAGATCGCATTCTTAAACTGCTTTGTTAAATAGAAACTCCTTTATACAACTGCTTAAAAGATATTATTATCATTATTATTAATGAGACAATGCATTACATGGAGTAAATTCAATTGAAGCCATTCAACTGACACAAAGAAAGGGATGTACATGATCCCAACTCTTTCAGAGGGGCATTTGAGAATATAAATGCATATTTTCTTCTGTATGTTAGGTCTAAATAGAAAGGGGTAACATAGATTAAGAGGCACTAGACTCATAAACTAACATTGAATTGAAACCCCTTTATATAACCACTTAAAGATAAAAATTTTTCAAAATTATTTAATTTTTTAAAAAAGAAAGACACTTGATTGTTTCTTCCATTTTGTTTGGCAAGGATTGTCAGAGCTGGTGTAAACAGTAGATGTATAATAGACAGCAAGTATTTTTTTCTAAGACTTTACACTACTCACAAAGATTTATACATTCACTGTGTCATTCCTCTGCAGGGGGAAAAAGATGGGACAAGAATGATGGAAGGTTTTATATTGACCAAGGCACAGTGTACTGACCTGTTGAATTAAAACCCCTTCAAGATAATAAATAATAAGTTTAAATTTCATATTGAGATATTATCACGGGAGGCTTCACAACATAATAAAAGGATAAATATAGCTAGACTTGTTTTCTGAACAGATAAACAAGATGACAGTAGAGAGGGAACTGGAAGCTAAGTGAAACATAGAGAGTAGTTGAACAAGACACAAAACAATGAATAAAAATGAATAACCAGACTGCTGTGGTTTTTCCAGAGTCAATAAGAAAAGAAAACAAGACAGAAGCAGCCAATGAAGTCTACTTTGTCTAATTCACTTCGCTGACAATGCCTGCTGGATAAGGCACAGGTCATGAAAAGACCCAAGGAAAGGTGAGTTGGTATGGCTAAAGGAAAAAGATTAGCTATGAGATTTTGCAGGAAGCATTGGAACAGAGGAGAAAAATAGTCTTCATTTTCATAGAAAGAGGGATTATTTTCAAATAGCCCCAGAAAAGCTGCAAACAATAATTATAACTATAACTATTATAGAATGTCATTTTAGAAAGTCATTGCATGCATACAATCATATAAAATGATGTGTATCAAAACGAACTGCAAGAATGGGAAACAAGATTTTTTTTATTGTTTTGCTTTTTTTGTTTTTTTTTCTATGTCGTTATTTTTTTAATTTCTGTGCCTTTTTGTCTTGTATGTAAGTTTCTCTGACTTGGGGAAGTTAAGGGGTAGCACAGAACTTGCAAGACAAAGGGTGAAACAGTGATATTCACTAGACACTATGTTGAAAATGAACTCTATGCTTTGTGGGGGAATGGGATTGGGGAACTCAAAAAAACAGGGAAGAGGTGCCACTGTTCAAAAAGAAATATTCTCATGACCTGACTTACATAACTATAACCTCTCTGTACATCACGTTTGCAATAACAATTTTTAAAAATCTCCTTTAAAAAAGTCATTGGGTGAATGGGTAAAAAGGAACACTCGTGTATTCTTTCATGAACTGGTAGCTTTTTTGAAGAAACATTACACAGCTTAACCATTAGCCTTTTGTTTTTTGTTTTTTTCTTAGCTGGTAATGATATAGCATTTCAGCATAAATCAAGTTTGCTAAGAATTTTCTGACACCATCTTCCCCTTAGATATTCCATGAACACCACAAATTTTAAAGCTAGGACTTTTAAATGTCCTACAATGAAACTATTTATTTAAAGATATTCTGTGATAAATGTTTAGTCAAGGAAGAATCCTTTAGCAACATGAATTATTCCTCCATATTTATAGGCTAGTCACTTCGAATTTTCATATACCAAATAATGACTTTTTAAGGGAGTATAACCAGGCTGGCAATGATTTTATCTTACAAAGTACAAATGAATGCATGCAAACATTATTATAATCACCTTTACCCTATAATTATGCCAAAATACTTGAAAAAAGTCTATACCACTAAATACATGTATTCATGAAAAACAAATTAGATACATATGCTCAAGGAAAAGAATTCAAATATATTCTTTGAGTCATGCTCTACAATTTTTTTCTAAAACAGCTATGCTATATCTTACAAAGCCAATGTTTACAAATATAGTTATATGATTTTCTTTCCTTTATTTTTCCCCCCATTTGGCAGAACATACAGTACTATAGAGGCAAGTGTCTGAATATTTACCCATATTATGCCAGGAGTTGATACAATGCTTAGAACTGTTTAGTTTAAAAGGAATGTGTGGCTTTTGCGTGTGCGGGTACATTTATGAGTGGCTCCAAATATTCTATTAATGGCAGAACCTACCTATTACTTGAAGTTTACCAAAGCACAGTGAGTTTACACAAACCATCACCAACATTATAAATGTATTTTTTTCTTAAATTGATGCAAAAAGGTGATGAACCTTGGAAAAATTGTATAGACATCAGAATTTAAAGATGCAATCCCCACTTCTTTGTGGTTGACTTTTTAACTTGTACAGATTCTGATTCTAAGAGAAAGGTAACAGAAATCTCAAAGTATAATGTATAATCTTCCATACAAATCACTTATAAATGTTATCATAAGCAAGTAATAATAACCATAGTTTATTTCTAATTTATGATTTTTGGAGATTAGAATATTATGTAGATAATACTATATAATACTAGTATAAAATACTAGTATAAAATTAGGTGATTCCAGGTTTTTCCTTACATGAAGTATAGCTAATGGGAACCTAACATGTATGTCCATGGGTTCTTGTGGATAACAAGAGTACTTTCTAATATTGAGACAAGTACCTGAACCATTCACTGGTGAATTCACTTTTAATGCCAAACAAGCAAATAGATGTCATCGAATTCAGGGCTTCTCAAACTTTAATGAAACATCTAGGATCATGTTAAAAAGGCAGATTACTTTTGTTATTGATGATAGTGGTTCTTTTGTTTGTTTTGTCGGTCAAGGGGCTTAAACTTTAGGCCTGGGCGCTGTCCCTCAGCTCTTCAGCTCAAGGCAAGTGCTCTACCATCTGAGCTACAACACCACTTCCGGCTTTCTGGTGGTTAATTGGCGGTAGGAATCTCGTGGACTTTCCTACCCAGGCTGGCTTTGAACCGCGATCCTAAGATCTTAGGACCCTAAGATCTTAAAATACTGGGTAGCTAGGATTACAGGCATGAGCCACTGCCACCTGGTTGGTAGTGTTTTTGTTTTTTTGTTTGTTGATTTTTTTTTGAGGCCAATTTCCTCTCATGACCCTCTTGCTTCTGCATCCCAAATGCTGGGATTACACCTGCCCCACTATGCCCAACATGAAAATACAAATTCTGAGTTAGTGAGTTGGAGGCCTGTCTATGGACAGCACTTTGGGTCAAGAACACAAATGGCTTTCAAATGGCGCTATATTTGATGGATTTGTTAGTTTTCCTAGGTGCCATTTTTACCTTATATACTCAAATTATTTGTGCATATGAAACAATAGTGTAAAAACTAAATATAGCATGTTAAGATATATTCCAAAGGGTTAGGCCTGAATTGTAGTTCCTCTCTGCTCAGTTTCATGTTATTTCTGTCTCAGAAGATGAATAAGCTTTTACAGTTGGATTAATAAGTGTAAGCAGTGATTCTTTATATTTAAGTTAGAAGTATGGACTATCATACCCCATTATGGACATTAGAAAAAGGAGATAACGTGAAAACTTTACATACTTTAAAGCACTACAGACATTTCAGTTGTTGAAATTATAGGTATTGTCAGTCCTTGCAAAAGACAGGCAATCAACATTATTACTTTGTGTTTTGCATAGTGTTATGGTATATCTCATATGTTCCTAATAACTACTCTTCATCTTTTCTCTTTTGAATATTACACATTGAGAGTCTAGAATTTCAGTACTCCTAATGTATAGTTAATGATTCCAGCCCCACCTAAAGAGGGCAGTGTTGTGTAATAGAAAAAAAAATCCTGGAATCTTTTGTGTGTGTGTGTGTGTGTGTGTGTGTGTGTGTGTGTGTGTGTGTGTGTGTGTGGAGGAGGAGGAGGAGGAGAAGGAGGGGATGTTCCTAAGATTTCTAGAACTAAGCAAAATTAAGAAAGAATATAGTGAAGGTTTGGTACCTGAAATGTTGCTTCTTTAAGGTACTCATGAAAATAGACTCCTAAAAATCCTATGCTAATGATTTTTCTTTATTGATGAGAATAATAATTCTTCAGCCTAAGCCTCATCTTCAATTTCTTCATCCTTTTCTTCTGCCTGATCCTAGTCTATTAGCCATTGAATTCTGTACTTGATTTGTTGAATTTTTCATGTTAAGACGTCTATTGTTTCAGAATCTAAACCACTAAATTTTTGTCCACGTTATGAAATTTCTCATCCAGGCCTTGCATTGAGTTCTCTTTTTTTGTTTTTTGTCAGTTATGGGGCTTCAACTGAGGGCCTGGACACTGTCCCTGAGCCTCTTTGTTCTCAAGGCTAGCACTCTACCACTCAGCCACAGCGCCACTTTCAGTTTTGAGTGGTTAATTGGAGATAAGAGTCTCATGGGGCCATTTTTGCCTGGCTTAGCTTCGAACTGCAATCCTCAGATCTCAGCCTCCTGAGTAGCTAAGGTTACAGGCTTGAGCCATGGGCACCTAACTTTAATTAAGTTCTTTACTTCACTCATCTATTTGCTTGAATCTCTTTGAAGTCACTGATCATTTTTACAACTACATTTTTAAATTGTTAGGTACTTTAACCAT
Source organism: Dipodomys ordii (assembly GCF_000151885.1). Lineage (NCBI taxonomy): Eukaryota > Metazoa > Chordata > Mammalia > Rodentia > Heteromyidae > Dipodomys > Dipodomys ordii. The sequence continues at coordinate 8,543,335 of NW_012267221.1, forward strand.
TCCAATATATTTAGATTAAATATTGAAGGGTTAAGAGCTTTTTCACACTCTGAGGATCATGGTTCAAAGCCAGCCCAGAAAGAAAAGTCTGTGAGACTCTTTATCTTCAATTAACCACCAGAAAACCAAAAGTGGAGCTGTGACTCAAAGTGATAGAGCACTAGCCTTGAGCAAAAGAGCTCAGAGAAAGTCCCCAGGCCCTGAATTCAAAATAAGCGACTGACCACCCCCCAAAAAAAGAACTATCTCAGGAGACATGTTACCTTGTTTTTTCATTTTTGTTAAGTTTTTGTATTATGATTTGCCCAGCTATGATTTCAATTTTACGTTAAGGTCTTCTTAGTGTTCCTCTCCTGAGGACTCAATTGACAATACCAGTCAAAGAAGAGATAAAAACAAAACAGATATAGAACTCCAATAAAAAAATAATTTAAAGACAACTACTATACCACTAATACTGAAAAAATAATGTAGAATAAACTAAAATAAAAAACTAATAGAAGTAAAATTGATCATAAAAGATTTCAATGAAGTGGCTGGGACAAGAGAAAAATACACAAGCTTAATAAAAGAATTTGAGTGCCAGGAGCCAGTGGTGCATGCTTATAATCCTATCTACTCAGGAGGCTGAGATCTGAGCAGACTCTCATTTAAAATTAACCACTCAAAACCGGAAGTAGTGCTGTGGCTCAAGTGGTAGAGCCCAAGCCTTTAGCATAAAGAGGCTCAGGGACAGTGCCCAGGCCCTTAGTTCAAGCTCCACAACCACCACCACCACCAACAACAACAACAAAAGAAGAATTTAAGGAAACAGAAGAAAAAAGAGCAAAAGATTTAAAAATATAGTTATAAAATAAAGAAAATATAGTTAAAATTAGATAAAGAGATAAAACCACAACAAAAATCTCAAAAGATAAATCATAAATAATATAAAAATACAGTAAATTGGATAATGATTTTTAAATGGGGAAGCTAATTCATTCTTTATCTTCTAATATTAGAATCTGTCAGATATAGGAGAGTAGTGGGTTTTAGCTAGATTCTAGGTTAGTTCCTCTTTCTTCCTATTGTACAGTCTGAGGCTCTGTTGGGGCTGAGGGTAAGGTTTGTTGTCACTAATGAGTTTCTTTCTGATCAGTTTAGAAGCTTTCCTGCATTGCATGTTAGTTGTTTTTATTTACATTCCCTTTATGGTCAGAAATGTTGAACATTTCTTCATTTAATATTCATTTTTACTTCTGACAGGTCCTCATTTAATCCTTTTGTTCGCTTATTAGCTGTCATTGATTGTTGGGGTTTCAGTTTGGGGGGTTCCTGTATATTTAGATTATTAGGCCTTTGTCAAATATACAGTTAGAAAGGTCTTTGCTCATTCCGTAGGCTGTCTTTTTAGCTTAGTAACTATATCCTTTGCTGTTCAGGAAATTTTTAGCTTGATACAATGTTGTTTGTCAATTCTCTCTACTATTTTCTGTGGGGTCCTCACTTCTTAAAACCCTCAGTGGGTCTTCTTTCAACTCTTCCCTTCTCCATGACTACCTCTGGTGATCCTCTCCCATCCAGACACTGACAAAGCAATCCCAGATTCCCTTCCTTGTTATTGCTCCTTGTTTGTAGGTCATTAGAGAAGCTGAATCTCAAAGTACAGTCTCCTTTCTAGATGATAACTAATTTTAGCCCTCCAAGGCATGAGGAAAGGCAGAAGATTTCTACTCCAGTGCTGACCTGCCATAATGGAGGAGTCACTGTCATGCCACATCAAAGAGTATTTAATGCTTATGAATTCAATTCTTGGACTAAGGTGAGAACTCACTAGGGCCACTTGGCTTAACTTATGGCATGGCTTCAAGTTCCCCTCTCCTTGGAGAGTCAGAGTTGGAACTACAGATGGTTTCCTACTTTTATCTGCATTGCCTGACTATTCTATGTTTTCAGTTGTCCTCTCATCTTCCTTATTACAAATGGTCTGTCTCTCTTTTTTTCCTGGTAATACAGCCTCTCCTATGTTACCGTGGCTATCTCCTCCTGCATGTGTATGGAGAAAGCTCCTAACCAACCATATTATCCCTAGGTATATCTTAGTGCTTCTTAGATATATACTCATATTGATGGAAAGTTTAAATTCTTATAATCAGCACATTATTAAATTTTATGAATTAGTATATTTACTATTATAATTAATATAATATATACATTTAGGGCATATCAAAAATTAAAAGCATAAAGTAGATGTGCAAAACAAATAGTAGAATATTTATAATATTTTCTTTACAAATACATTCACTAAGGGTTAGAATGCTCTTGATAAAAAAGGAGAAAAAAAATGGGTTTAGAAGTATGGCTCAGGTGGTAGGGTGCCTGCCAATGAGCAATAAGCATCAGATACCTAGTTAAAGTTCCAATCTAAAACAAAAGAGAAAAAAATAAAAATATCATCAACAACTGTACTATATGACTACACTTCTAGCGTCAGTATACTTATTTGAGTTAGCTAGCTTTATGAATGCTTTGGAAGATGATACCTAACCCTGATAAGCAACCTGATAATCATTGGGAGATATTAATGAACTTTTGGATATCATGGTACAATCCAAGATTGAAAATCAATAAATCACCAATTCTAGAATGATTTACTGTTTATGTACATAGAACCTCTCCATTTTCAAAAGTTAGATAGAAAAAGAAACCCAATGATTAAGATGAAATTTCATGTCAGCAAGCTAAATGGACTCATAAAAACAAGTAAGAGATAACTTATAACAGTATTCATTCTAGCACATATCCTAATAACTGTATAATCACTGATATTATGGTGAATTAACTACTTCATTCCATAGTTTGCTAGGATTTATTTTTGGTTGTTGTTGTCAGCTTTTTTTTTTTTTTTTTGCCAGTGCTGAGGCTTGTACTCAGGCCCGATCACTATCCTTAAGCTTCTTTTGCTAGCATTCTACCACTTGAGCCACAGTACTACTTCTGGCTTTTTCTGTGTATGTGGTACTGAAGAATTGAATCCAGGGTTTCATCCGTGCTAGGCAAGCATTCTACCACTAAGCTACATTCCAAGTCCTTGTTTTGACTGTTTTTAATGATGCTTCATAGTTCTTCTATTTCTTACTGCTAGTATTTAGGATATTTCATTTTAAGTATTTATTATGTTATCATTAAATAAGGAAAAAATTCACTTATTAGAGAGGTATTAGTCTTACAAATTAGACATCTTTACCTCTAATTTTGTATCTCTGATTTATTTTAATTAGGTAACACTTCATTCAGCTTTTGTTATACTACTTCCAAACATTCTATAACCCAAAACTGTGAAGCCAATGAAAGGTGGTATTATTAACAAAATTGAAATTATATTAGAAAGCTTTAACATCTAAAGTATGAAATGATGGTAAAGCCAACTCATGGTGCTATCACATACAGGCTAAATGCCAAGTGGTTGAAGTAATTATTACATACATAATTGCCATGGAAATAGAAATCTACTTCATAATTAAAGGCTGATTTTTTTTCTTTTAGAGAGGTTCTGATGTGTTATCCAAATGTCTTCACTAATAATAAGACTTAATGTGTCCTTCAGTTTATCATTACATAAAAATCATCTTTGTAGGTGAGATTAACATTAAAATAACTAATTACTATTTTAATAGGAAGCAAGAATAGATATTTTGTACTTGGAAATTTTGAAAATAAATTGATCATTGAATAATTGCTCTTTATATAAATTTTGGTCATTGGCATGAGTAACTTCTATCTAATCTAGTAATTAAATACTTCAACACAACCTGAATCTGAATTTACTCATATTGCATACTGAGTGAATTGCTTAATATACTGGATTGGTGCAAAACAGATTGTTTTTGTTCTGAAGTACAATAAAGTGGTAACTTAGATGAATGGATAAATGATAGACAGACAGACAGACAGACAGACAGACAGACAGACAGACAGACAGACAGACAGACAGACAGATAGATAGATAGATAGATAGATAGATAGATAGATAGATAGATAGATAGATGTGTGTGTGTACATACATTTTTTTTCAGGGATTTTATTAGGGCTTCATGGTTGCTAGGCAAGCACTTTACCAAGTACTCTACCATCTGATCCACATCCCAGACCTTTTTGCTTTAGTGTGTCTCAGTTAGGGACTTTCTTTTTTATTGTTATCTTTAAGTAATTGTACAAAGGAGTTGCCAGTTTAAAAACAGCTTATGAATACAATATATCTTGATCAATGTGACTCCTTCCAACGTTTTTACCATCCCTCCCAACCTACCCTTACTTCACTTTTTAAAAAATTTTTAGAATATACTTTGAATTCTTGACTATATTCTATCCTTCTTCTCCTCTTCATTCATCTATACCTCTTCCCTTGTCCTCATCTTATTTCTTTTTTAAAAAAATTTATTGTGAAGATACTGTACAGAAGGGTTACAGTTACATGAGTAAGGTAATGAGTCCATTTCCTATCGAGCATTATTACCCCTCCTTTGTTTTTCCCCTACCATCCCTTCCTTTGTCATCTCTCCAACTCCTCCCTCCCCCTCATTTTCAACATAATGTCTTGTACATATCATTGTTACAATGGGTAATCCTATATCCTTGTTTCAACATTTTGTTATTTCCCTATTCCTCCCCAAATTAGAAAAATAATGCATATACAAGATGCATGGCACCGGCATCAAATACAGGGAAAATATATCATGGTAGGAGAACATACAAAAGAAACAAAAAAATCACATAGTACATTAAAAACATCAACAACAAAGATAAAACCTCTTGTGTCCCTATCTTGGGGTTCATTTCGCTTAACATCATCTTATATGATCATATGTACATAGCTTTTGATCTTTTCTGTTTGTCTGGTAAGATTATCCTAGGCATGTACTATTTATTGCAGATAAGGGAAACCCACGGTACCTATCTATGTTTCTTTGGGCCTGGATTACTTAGTATGATTTTCCCAAGTCTTTCCATTTCCTAACAATGGGGTAGTGTCATTTCTGATGGAGACAAAGAATTCAATTATATATATAGACACACATATATATGTGTGTGTGTGTGTGTGTGTGTGTGTGTGTGTATACATACCACATGTATGTATATATTTATATATGTATATATGTATATATATGTATATACATATATACATACCACATTTTCTTGATCCATTCATCTACTGAGGGGCATGTGGGTTGATTCTATATCTTAGCTATGGTGAATAATGTTGCAATAACCATAGTTGTGCTGGTAGCTTTAGTATAGCCTTGTTTGTGATCATTTGTGTAAATGCCCAAAAGGGGGATTGCTGGATCACAGGGGAGCTCTATGTGGAGTCTTTTGAAGAACCTCCACACAGCCTTCCAATGGCTCAGCTCGTTTCTTTCAAGTATTGGTTTCCTAGTGTTTATTTTGCTAAACTTTGATTTTGGCTTTCAAAGAATTACACTACTTGAGTAAACTACCATATTTGACTCTACCATATTTTATTTAATACATGTCTATACACTTGACTACTGTCCAACATACTCACTTATAAGCTTAAAGCTAATCCTATCTTTCACATTGGAAGAAAACTATGCATCCTTTGACTCTCTGGGACTAATTTATGTCACTTAAAATATTTTTCCAGACCTTTTCATTTCTTCACAAATGATACAATATCATTCTCTCTAATGGATGAGTAAAATTCCATTGTGTATCTATACCACATTGTCTTGACCCATTCATCCCTTGAAGGGCATCTGGACTGAATCTATACCTTGGCTATGGTGAGTAGTGCTGCAATAAACATGACAATGATGATGGTTTTACTGTATTCGGGGTTTTTATAATCTTTTTTATATGTGCCCAGGAGTAGAATTGCTAAATCCTAAGGTAGTTCTATGTTTCCTTTCTGAGAAATCACCATACCACTTTCCAGACTGGTTGAACAGGTTTACATTCTCACCAAGAGTGTATTAGGGATCCCTTTTGTCCACATCCTCATTAGCATCTGTTCTTGTTTGTTTCCTTAATAATAGCTATTCTAACTGGAATGAGGTGAAATTTCAGTGTTGCTCAGATTTCTATTTTCTTTATGGCCAAAGGTATTAGGTAGAGATGCAGAAGCACCACAAATCAATTAAAGATTTGATAAATGGGATTGCATCAAGACAAAATATTTTTGCATGGCAAATGACATAGCCAACAAACTAAAAAAAAAAAAAAAAAAAAAACAGCCTGTGGAACTGGAGAAGATTTTTTTCTGGCTATATATCACATAATGGCCTAATATCCAGAATATACAGAATACTTAAAAGATTAAACCCTCATAGAACCAACAACACAATTAATAAATGGGCCAATGAGCTAAAGAGAAAGTTCTCAGAAGAAACAAAAATGGCCAATAGGCACATACAGAAATGCTCAGCATTTCTGGTCTAACAAATCAATTCAGGACTTTTAAGCTAAACTTAACTATCACTTCTGCCTCTCCAGTATCTGAGACTGTAAGCATACATCATTAAGCTTGCCTTGATTTTTGTTTGTTTTAATTTCTTTTCCTTTTTTTTCTTTTGACTGTGTTATGGTTTTACTTGGGTTTCAAGCTTGCTAAGAATTGCATTCTACCACTTAAGCCCCATTCCAGGCCTAGTTTCTCTTTTAACAAGGAATCTCATAAGCATTTTTACCCAGCTTGGCTTCAAACTTTTTCTAACTCCCAAGTAGCTGGGGTTATGGACATATACCACCAAATCCAGCACCCTGGAATAGCTTAAGAATCAGATGTCTAATTTGTTAGAAGAGCCCATCATTGTATGTAACTGGGTTTCATTTTGGTTAAATTTTGTTAACTTCAAAAAGCATTGATTATGGAAGACATTATGGATTATGTGAACATGTCTTTCAGAAGTTATAGCTTAGAGAAGAGATTTAATGCCTTTTCTTCAATGGAAGCAAAACTTAAAAACTAGGTCCATTCTAGTTTATATGGTTAATGGTACTATCTACCAATCTGAGGATCAATTATCAGTAGTTATTATTGAGAAAGATAACATATAAACTTCTATAAAGAAAAAAACGTTTAATCATCTGAGTTGCAGAATTTGTAGATCCAAATCATATATTCCTGGAGGATTAAAATCTGATTAATCAGCTGGGCACTGGTGGCTCACACCTGTAATCCTACCTACTCTGGAGGCTGAGATCTGAGGATCGCTGTTCAAAGCCAGCGGCAGGAAAAGTTGTGAAACTCTTATCTCCAATAAACCATCAGAAAACCGGAAGTGGTGCTGTGGTTCAAGTGGTAGAGCGCTAGCCTTGAGCTGAAGAGTTGAAGGATATTACTCAGGCCCAGAATTCAAGCCCCATGATTGACAAAAATAAAAAAGAAATCATCTGCTTAGCCCACACCAAAATTTGCTCCATATAAAATTTTTATATGACCAAAATTATATTATATGAAGAGTTCTGGGAGCTGATTAAAGATGTATCTAGAAAAACATCTCCCTTGCTATACATATTCTATTTCAAAAATTAAACTGTTCAAATAGTATTCACTAATTATGAACCAATCTGCAATTCAAGCTTCATCTAACAAACAGTAACTATACCTCTTTGAAAATAGTGGACCCAATTAAGCATATATTTTAAAAATACAATGTTACGCCTATCAGACAAGTATATAACTTTGGAGACTGTGTTCATCCTTAATAGGATATTTAGAACTTGGCACATTTTTTTCCCTTTATACACTCTCTTCTTTTTTAACTTTGGTTTGGGAACTGAGTCCCACAGTGATGTCCAGACTTGTTGCAAATCTTAAATAATCATCCCATCTCATGTCACCAGATCAATAGCAACTTTCCAACAATACTCAATGCTTCATTTACAAGACTATTACAGCATTATTCGAACAAATGATCAACCTAGTGTTGGGGTATTGCCATCATGGACTTACAAAGTTAAGTATTTTGAATACACAAGTATATAAATTTATATACACTAGTATATTGCTTGTAAAAACTATGAATACCTTTTTATCTTGGGAAGATCAGTGAAAGGAAACCATCAAAGACGAAGGTTTAACCTAGCCTAGAAGAACTAGATAGGATTTAAGCAGGTAAAGGGGTAAGATATTCATTACAAGGAATAGATGTTCACAATTCTTATTTACTATCTAGTGAAAAAAACTAAGAAATTGCTAAAATGTTTAAGGAAGATTGATAAAATATATATTTCCACTTCTGAGTTCTAAAAATATTTTTTCCAGGAAGGAACAATGTTTTTATACCATACTTAGCAAAAAAAAAGGGGGGAAACAAAGGAGGAGCAACAATGCACAATAAGAAATATACTCATTACCTTGCTCATGTAACTGTAACCCCTCTGTACAGCATTTTTACAATAAAAAATGTACAAAAAAAATCTCGACAAATTTCATTAGGTTTAAAAATAAAGGATACATCAAATGACCAATGATGCATCAATCTATTTATAACAAGTGTTGAACAACAAGTTACTTCTAGAAAAAGTTTAGAAATTCCACTAAACATGTATCATTATATGGAAAAACGGCAATATAAAATAGCAAATGTTTTCTAAATGTCAGTAAAGATTATAGATTTTTGAAGGTATTTTTAGCAAGGCATTTTTACTTCCTCCTATAAATAATGTATTTTTCATTAATTTTTAATGGTTTTTGATAAAACATATAAAGTATCACTTCTTAGAAATAATACAGTTGATCTGACAAACTATAGATTGAAACACTATGAGCTAGCTCTTTTTCCTGCTTGGAGTAAGTCTATAAAGCAAACTTTAAAAAAAAGTATTGCTTAAATGGTCAAATCATAGATTATTCGTGCATTTACAGTTTTCAGTGATGCCAGCCCTGGCTGAAATTGAAGTTGGCACCACTGCCTGAGTTTCAGCATAGATAAGCATAAACTCCATGGATCCCTTTTCTCAAATACCCAATGTGAGTATATCCCATAACTCTTTAGCCAAGAAATGGACGTAGGACACTCATCAAGAAGGAGATAGAAATAAACAAGATAGTCTGTTAAAATAGACTAGAGATTTAAGAATGGACATTTGCGAACTTTTCTAACATAATGTAACATCAAAGCTTCGGCAGTTTCTTTTCTCCTTTCTCTTTGTCACAACATTATTGAAAACCAGTCAATTATATTCAATGCTATGGTGTAGGTGAAAATTCCTGTACTATGGATGGAGTTTCCAAAAGCATCTCTGATATTAAAAGAGACCAAAACAAGGAAATTGATACAGAAGAGCTTTTCTTAGTATGTATTTGTTGTTTCCTTGTAATACTTTTCCTAATACATTTCAACACATTGAATTTCTTTCTCTCTTCTTGAGAAATAAAAATTGCCCGCTGTGCTTTACGTAAGTGACTTACTTTGACAATTCCAGTTCAGTGCTTTGCCTAAACCCCACAGATGGATGCCATATAATTGTTGCCACAGTCCTGATTATCATCAAGATACATTGCTGTGATAACTTGAAGTCCTTGGCAAATTTAATGGACATGTTATATAGTGCATCCTAGCTTGAAAATGTCAAGCAAAAAAAGTCAAAGCAACACAGTGAATATAATCTCTGCACTGAACGTAAAGAACCACTGAAGACTTGTAACTCCAACTGCCAGATTTCTTACCCACAAAGCTAAATGACTCAAGTGTTATCAAACTTATTTCTTCCAACTACTCAGGTACCAAAATGACAAATCATAGAGGTGGCTGTTAGCCTGAAGACACTTCTGCTCTATTATTTAAAGTCTGTTTTTTTTTCTTAATGTCTGAGATTTCTATGTGGAAAAAATAATGAACTTTACGAAATGTCACTTTTACTAACAGAAATTATGGCTTGAACACCTGAATATGAATATTAAATACAAAAAAGTACATTTAAATAATGTTAAGGTTGTGACACAAACTGACAAAAGCAGAAAAATTCAAAGTTAGGGATGACACTCCTCCTTAACTCAGCCCGTTATGAGGGGTAAAGGGCAGCAGGGTAGGCAGCTGGGAATGCTACCTTGGCCTTCATTCTCATCACCCGATTGTGTCGGACAGTATTTTACCCTTCTTATTACTTAATTGGCTTTTGGCATTTGATTCTCTCTCTTGCTTCAGAGAATTTTTGGTGCCCATTTATAAAATGTCATGTGGAAATCGACACGTTGACAGTGTACTTTTGAGGCGTCCTCAGAAGGGACATAGTTTGAATTGTGTGTGTGAATGTGTTGGGAAAAGAGTATTTTTCAAAAGATGTGAGTACCTGGTGTATGAAAGAGTTGCAATAAAATCTAACGAATGCTCAGTGTCCAAAGAATTGCAGTAAAATCTAAAAGTTACTCGGTATTTTTCTCTATGTCAAATGTTAAGTGTTTACAAATGTTCACATCTTCAAATCTCACCAAAAAAAAATTTCAAAAGAGAGTCACCTCTCATCCTCCTCCTCACTGTACACCTATTAGATTTAAGAAGATGAAAACATAACAAAACCATATGTAAGACTGTAGACCAAACAACCACCAAATCCAAAATTCAGACAGGAACTCCAAACAGAAACCTTCTTAAATGGTAAAAGCCAACACAAGTGGAAGTGAGTCAGAATGTCACTCAGTCAATCAACATGTCTTTAAACAAGAGGACATGGTTAAAGCCAATGAAAAGATTCTAGTATCAAGGAGCAAGCAACTATACAGTTACTTTTTGTTATATGCCAAGCCCTGGGATGTGTGCTTTGATATACAGATGGAGGCAAGAGAAAGAAACAGGTCGAAGGACCTCCATCCTGGCCAGGTGTGTTAAACATCAGAATGCCTATGATACCTCTCCTCAGTGTTTCTAACTTCCTCCAATGTTTGTATTAGAATCCTGGTTTAAAGATGAGTAAAGTGAGGCTTTTTTCAAAAAGATTAAATAACTTGGCCAAGATCACATACAAATCTTGGTTTTACTGCCTATTAACTGAACAAACATTTTTAGGATTCCTAACTTCTTTGACTCTTATTTTCCTTTTGTTTTATTTAATATAGAGATAAGAAAATAAATTTCATAGGGCTAATGTGGTTCACTCAATCTTGCATTTTACAAGAGAGTCCTGCTGCCAATCTGTGAATCAACAAATATTTGCTAGCAATGTGTCAACTATTTTCTTGAGATGGAAAATTTTAAGAGGAGATTAACACTTGTCATCATATGTTGTATAGAATGCTCGTGGAAGACATTAGTGACAGTCTGCTCTGTCTTACTTCCACCTCTATCCACATCCACCGAATGACAAAGTCAGTGTGGGATAAAAATACGACATTGTAGGTCAGGGAAGGGTAGCTCATGCCTGCAATCTAGCTACTCAGGAGGTGGAGATCTGAGGATCACAGTTCAAAGCCAGCCTGGGCAAAAAAGACCCTGAGACTCTTATCTCCAATTAACTACCAAAAAAGCCAGAAGAGCAGTTGTGGCTCAAGTTGGAGAACACCAGACACCAGACTTGAGTGAATAAGCTGGTGACAGCACACAGACCTGAACTCAAGCACTGGGACAGGTTCTCTCTCTCTCTCTCTCTCTCTCTCTCTGTGTATATATATATGTATATATATGTATATATATATATATACATATATATATGTAGATAGATAGATAAACAGATTGATTGATAGATTGATAGATGTATATATATATTACTAAAAAATTCTAAAGGATATCTTAGCCAAATTTACTTTTATTGATGCATAAGTAGTTTTTTCACACTTATAAAGCCTACTGAAATATCCAATAAAAGTAGAATTAAAGCCATTGATTCTCATTTGAAGTAATTTCATGCTCACCATTTTTTACTTTGGTATCAATTACAAGAGCTATTTTTCCTTTACAAATTGAAAATTATATCCTGATCACTTTCATCTAAATCTGTTAATTCTAAGATGTCTAAGACTTGTGCCAGTGCTACACAACATACACACACACACACACACACACACCATTATGATAATTAAAAAAATAAAATCTCATAACTAGAACCAGTGTTTCACATCTGTAATGCTACCTACTGACAAGGCTGTGATGTGAGCATGCAGATTTGAAGTCAGCCAGGTAAGAAAAAAATACAGAAGATTCTTATCTCCAATTGACCAGCAAAATGATGGACTAGATGCATTGCTCGAGTAGTTGAGTTCCATCCATGAGAAAAAGCCAAGCAAAATGGAAAGATGCTGAGTTCAAGCCTCAGTAGACTCTTTAGGAGTTAAATCCAATGGGAGATGGGAAGGTGAAAGGAGAGGATATAAAGGAAGTGAGTGTGATCAAAGTACTTCTTATTCATACCTGATTATAGATAATGAAATCTAATAAAACTATTTGAAATGAGGGGTACTAATAAAGAGTAATAGAGGGAGTACATCTGATCAAAATACATACTATATTTATATATTATGATTATATATGAATTATATAATATTATAATATTTATAACACTAATTATATTATATAATACATTATAGAATATATTCTATAATACACTAATTATATTATATAATACATTATAGAATATATTCTATAATATATTCTATAATATATTCTATAATGTATTATATTAGTTATAATAATATTGATTATATATTATAGAATATATTATATAATTAATATTATATATTTTATTTACATAATATATATTATATATATATTATATATATTATATATATTATAATATATTATAATATATATTATGTATATTATTATATATTATATAATTAATATTATATATTAATATTATATTTAAAATGTAATACATAATAATAATTATTATACTTAATAGGACACAAAGTATATTATTTTAGGTAGTATATCCAATATAATGACAAAAACTTTTCAAGGATTATCAATTCTTACTATCACAGACTAATGATGAGAAATAAGGATGCAGATGTCAAAACAGCATAAAAATCAGAAGGCCCTGATAACAGTAATTTAGCAACAAATTTTTCTGTTACCATCCTCAGATCCAGGTCTTCAGATCAGGTTCCACCCTGTTCTGCTTTGTTCTGCCGTGTTTTGCAGACTGATCCATGTGGATACAAGAATGGCTTGGAGGTCCCTTGATTTTTGTGCCATTTTTTAAAAATCAAAGGTGAATCCTTCCATGCTCCTTCTCTTGCTGAGCAGTAGCATAACTCCAGTCTCCAGATGTTCCTGGGCTCCAATAATTCTACTCTCTCCCATGTGGCTTTTCCTGGCCTAAGACTGGTGGAGAACTGTTTTGTTTTGTTTTGGGTTTTTTGGGTTTTTTTTTTTTTGCCTATTCTCGAACTGAAATGCACATCCTTACAAATTAAACTCAAGATGATCACATGACCAACTTGGGCCAAAGAAATGTGAAACATTTATGATACTTCTATCACAAAACCTTAAAAGCTAGCTTTGAATGTGCACTCATTTCCATCTGCCAAGTTAACTAAGAATGTTGTCTATAGAAATGACAGCATCATCCTGAGTCTTTCAGAAAAGACAACAACAAAACGTACTGAACTGCAGTGATGCTGCAATGAATAAATTCAAAAAAACATAGGATGTGCTAAAAATAAGTGTTACCAGATTCAATTATTTTGAGTAAATTCTTACCACTGCATGAAAAAGCTCATGGTTTTCAAGTTTTAGCAGGTATCAGAATCACTTGAAGTGACTATTAATTCTCTTTCTAATTCAGTTTGTGCAGGATGAGACTTGAGAAATCATATTTTTAGCAAGTGTTTAATTGGAAATAAGAGTCTCACGGACTTTCCTGCCCCGGCTGACTTTGAATTGTGATGCTCAGATCTCAGCCTCCTGAGTAGCTAGGATTGATTACAGGCATGAGCCACCAGTGCCTGGCTTCACTTAATATGATTTTTTTTCCAAGTCCTTCCATTTCCTTACAAATGGACTGTGTCATTTTTCTGATGGAAGCATAAAATTCCATTGCACATATTTTCTTGATCCATTCATCTACTGAGGGGCATCTGGGTTGGTTCTATATCTTAGCTTTGGTGAATATGCTGTAATAAAACATAGTTTTGCTGGTAGCTCTTGTATGGCCTTGTTTGTGGTCATTTGGATAAATGCCCAGAAGTGGGATTGCTGGGTCATAGGGGAGCTCTATGTGTAGCCTGTTGAGGAACCTCCATACTATTTCCAGAGTGGCTGAACAAGTTTACACTCACACCAACAGTGTAGTAGTGTTCCCTTTCGGCCACATCCCCTCCAGCATCTGTTGTTATTAGATTTCTTGATTATAGCCATTCTAACTAGGGTGAGATGGAATCTCAATGTTGTATTGATTTGCATTTCTTTTATACACACTAAAATTTTAATGAAAGAACAGATTAGAAAATAATCTGTACTGTTTGATGTCATTTATTGCATATGTAAGTTCAAGGAACTGTACGTATACACAGTAACACAACAAATATTTGTAGCAAACCATTACATATTAAAAATATAAATAAATATCATCTTATGGTAAAGTACTGTTACCTTCCATATATTCTCTGATTTTTTCAATTTCTGAAAATATATATGTAAATTTATAAATTCAAAGAGGTTTCTAAATTTTTAGCAGCAAACACAATTACCTTTAGGGTCACTACATGATAGAAAAGATATAATAGTAGTAATACAAAAAAACAATGAGACTGATACAAGAATGCAAAATAAATTTATGTTCCACCATCATATAAAGTAGCCTAAAATACTAATAATTACAAATACATTAAGTAATTTTAATTAATGTTTGTTATGTCCTTTTTCAACAAACTTGGTGTAGAGTTAACATTCTTCAGCCTAATAAGGGCCGTATATAGTAAGCTCACAGCTAACAACCTATATTAAAGTAGAACAAAATCATTTTTGCCATAGAATCAGGAGCAAGGCACAAATACCTATTCTCAAACATCTATAGGGCTATTACTTTTAATTTACAAGAAAGCTCACATTGTGGAAATTTTGCAAACCATAAAATATGTAACATTAATTCCCTGTTGAAGTTTTGTTGGTCTTTTCTAGAAATATACTTTCATTGATATTCTTAAATAAATCTACTAGATTAAAATACATAATTAGAGATTTCAGGAAGTAACAGTTGAACAAACATTGTTTCTGTCAATGCTAACAAAACAAGTCAGAAAAGAAAAATGTCATTAGCATAATGGATAAATAGAACTAAATGCAACCATTAGAAGTTCAAGAATTTTACCTCCAGAACATCAGAGATACTGGTGGGTTGGCATTTCTGGAGCTTTCTTGTTACTTAAAAACTATCAGAATAAAAAAAAATCAAAAAGCAACAGAAATGAGTCAATTTAGAAAATCGTTAATTTTCCTTAGAATCTGAATGTACTGTGCTACACAGGACAATCAGATGCTGTCATTGTCCAACCAATTAAAGAAATAAAGAGGTTTTAGAAGGAAAAAAGTGTAGAAAGAGCAGACAAATTCTAAAAAAGACTCTACTTTCTATGTTTTCCTGTGTAATAAGTTCTTTTCCACAACCCTCAATGGAAGCAACTGTGCTGATCTGGCACACAGTCATTTTTTTCCCCAGATTTCTCAATGCTCTAACCTTTCTCATCACTCAGTCCTTCCCTAGTGCCCCAATTCTTCTCAAAGAATGGGGGCCAGTCCTGGGCCTGCTTTTCTCACCCTAGCCCAGAAAGAAAGCCTAGCATGTAGGCCTTAAGGGTAGTTCCCTTTGTGGCTTTGAAACAATGTTTAACAAGGAATGGAAGACAATATACTTGATACCTAACTTATTTGGTCTCCACTTTTATGAAATTCATGTCTACTAGTACCTTTTGCAATCTTGGCTTTCACTCTGACCAATACAAGCTAGTGCAATGTTGGAGAAAATATTGTAATGAAGGAAGAATGTTAGTTTTAGATACCTAAAGTATTATCACATGTTGTCATGAGACGAAAGAGCACAGCTCAAAATCAACATAAAAATCCAAATAATGAAACTACACAAAGACTTAAAATGTGAAGAATTTTATATCTCTGGGATTTGACTAAAGAAAAAGCATTGCAATAATTATCTGGCTAAACCTGCATTTTTCTACCTTGTAAGTCTCTTTATTTATCAATTATACTATAAACAAAATAGACTGGAATGATATTCCTCATCAAATACATGGGAAATATTTCTAAGTATTTTGTTTACACATTTCTTTACGTCATCAAATATTTACTATCTGCAAGCTTGAAATGCAATAATGAATAAAAGATCTCAACCTCAACAAACCTACAAGAACGGAACCACACTAGATTAAATTCTAGCAAGAGAATAAGTGGTATATGATAAATATAATAAATAAACCATATAGTACTTTCTCAAATGACACATGCTGTCACTAAATTAAAGCAGGAATGCAGGAATTGGAAAATCTTGGCAGTGCAAGTTTAAAGAGTTGGTCAGGGCAAACCATACTGAGAAACTGACATTTGAGCGAAAACTTTAAAGAAATAAAACTAGATATGCTACTTTGGAGAAAGACCACCTCCTTTATAGAGAGTCTGAAGAAAAATACCAGTGTTATCCATATAAAGATGAGGAAGGGGGAGGAAGGTAGGGGATGAATTAAAATGAAGAGTTGAACGTTGTGAAGACCGGCTTTTTCTCAGAAATGGAGTCACGGGAGGTTGCTGTGCAGAGAAATATGTGTATAACTTGTTTTTATAGGGATCTCTTTAGCAGCGAAATTCCAGCCTGGGACCATGGGCAGAAACATAGAAACCAGCTTTGAGGCTTTTGCAAAAATTTGAGTGAGTTGCTGAGAACAATCCCACTCAAGCTGAAAATAATTTAAAATATTTTTATAGATTGAAATAAGATTAGTTTTCAAGTCAGATTTATGACCAGATTGGCAGACTAAAAATTGTACAGTTGTGATCCTCAGAGCAAGACAGGTTGGAGACAGAGGCCAAATTGTCAACTACACATGCCCCTTGGTATTAAGACACTGAAATGTAATGATTTATCAAAGTGAACTGGTGACTCTCTAAGGTCATTATGAATATATACTCAGTACTTGGGAAGGAAGATAGAAATTTCTGAACAATTTAGATCACATCAGTATCCTTGCTATTTCAAATTGTAGAGTCAGAGGTTTCAAAATTAGAAATAAGAAAAAAAATAAAACAAACCATTCTTGTAAAAATATATTTAAAAGGAGTCAAGTAAACAGACATTTCCATCCGAATTATCAGCCTTGCAGCCAGTGTACGAGTCCCTACCCTGTTAAGTCTGTAACTGGTTCTACACAAAATCTGGAGGGAATCAGGGGGCGGGGGGCGGAGGCAGGGAGACCATGGAGCAGTGTTTTGAACCAAGTTAATAATGAGGCTACTGCCGTTCAATATTTTCCAAAGTTTAGTTTGTTAAATCAAGTAAAGGTTTTGAAAAACGAATCACTATTTTACAAAAATAGAAAGGAAAGATTTCCTGGGGAATTATACCTTCAACAAAGTAGAGGATGTTTATTTCCATCTCAAATCTGCAACAGTGCAATACGGTATGCTCAGTTTCTTAAGTGTTATGAGACCCACCCTTTAACATGGAGGAAGAATTTAGAAGCCTGTCCATTTGTGATAGTCCTGACATCATGGTCAAATCAGCTCCTGAAGGACTCACCATCTAAGACCATCACCTCAAAGGTTAGAACATTAACATACAGATCTGGGGGGGGGAAGGGAGGGGGAAGGAATCAGACCACTGCATGGACATGGGTACTCCACAATGTAGGCTTGAATGTGTACTAAAATAAAAGAGAAGAAGCAATGAGTGTTTTTATATTAAGTGTCATTTGGTAATACAGTTGATATCATTTGGCATTTGGTGGATTAAAATAATGGATTTTAAGATCTTTAGGAATCACCTGTAATGCCATTAATTCCCCCAAACTCCTTAACAAAATAAGATTAATTAATGAATAAGGTTAATTAATGAAAAGAAAAAGGAGGGTTTTTATTTTCCTCTGATTCTGAACAGATGCACTTCAGAAAAATGGTGGTGTCCTTTTGGTAAATCAGAATGTCAGTTGAGTATTTTTTTTAAAAAAAACGTAGGGGAAAAAAACTTTTATACTTTCTCTGAAAGGTTAAAATGGTTTAAGTAAATTTAGTCAAAGTAAATGACATCTAGTGAAGAACGAAAAGAAACTATATATATTTATAAATGCTTTCACTTAAATTCTAAACAAGCAATTTGCCAGACTATAATTTCAAGAACTTGTGATGTGATTCTAACAAAGAATATCAGCAATTTTAAATGGCAAAGAAGTGATGGGTGGACAAGAGAATACAGGTTGATAAAAATATTAATCTACAGTCCCACACATCTTAATGTTAAAATCTGTGGTTATAAGTAATCATTTGAGAAGCAAAACTCCTCTAAGTGGCTCTTGTCCTTTTCCTGCCCTCACAGTACCTAACCAGCTGTAGCTGACATCAGCTTAAAAAGTAGCCACATTTCTGCACATCAGAGACAAAGAAAAGAGGCAAACATTGTCTCCCACCACCAACTAGCTTCTGATAGAATATTCAGATGCAAAGCTTTATTATTCAACAAGACAAGTGGTGCGTTTAGTAGGTTAAAAAAAGCTATTTCACTTAGCAGATTTTACATTTAATTGAATAAAGGGTAACAATGAGACGTACAAGATAACTATGTTGAAAACAAACTTTACAACTTGGGAGGAAGGGAGGAGTTGAGGAGGTGGGAGGCAAGGGATAATAGGGGAAAAACAAAGGAGGGGGTAACAATGCTGGATAGGAAATGGACTCATTACCTTACTCATGTAACTGTAACCCCTCTTTATAATATCTTTACAATAAAAATAAAAGTAAAATTGTAAAAAATAAATGTACTCATTACTTAATACTTATGTAATTGTAACCCCCTGTTCATCACCTTTACAATAAAGGTTTTTAAAAAAATGAAAAAATGGAATTAAAATAAAAAGCAGAGAGGGAAAAAATAGCATGGAAGTAAATTATTAAGAGCTAGACCATTGTGCTAAACTAGCTTGCCTTCAAAGGTGGCTGGCATCAGAGTTTACCAAGCTGATTCAGTGGATAGAAATATTGATGTCATACACAGAGGAAAATCAGTCTAATGCAAGACAAAAAACTTGACTTTGGCATTTTATTTTATTTTTAAAAATTGATTGAATATTTTATTGTTTTTTTTCTTTATGACTACTGTTTCTGCTATCAGGTCTAACAGCTCCTTTTTAAGTTAAAGGTTATTATCAATTAGTTGTAGAAGCAGGTATCACTTTGACATGTCTAAACAATGTACTTAGATCTCCCTCATTCCCTCAGTCAGTCTCCCCCATATCCTCTCTCCTTCCCCAATAAATCTCAACAATATTAATTGTTCCTTTTTTATACATGCACACTAAGTTATTTTGATCATATTTACTCTCCTTCACCTTCTCCCCTTGTTCACCCATCCAACTAGTACTCCTGTTCCTGAGCAGGTCCTGTGCTATACTCTGACATTCATTTATTTAGTGTATGCTAGTTTGCATTTTATTTTAAGATAAATCTTATTCTTTGGTTATGCCTCCATGTTTAACTGCCTTCATCTATATATGTCATCCTTGCAATACTAGAGTTCAGATATTCAGGATACTTGAAACTGTAGGCACAGGGAAAAAAATGTTTCTTCTGTCCTTTGGATAGTCATTTATTATTGGCAAAATCACTGTTCTTTGTTCCTAAATCCCTGACACATTTACTCTGTTGGCTGTGAGTAATGTCAGTATCTATACAGGTATTTTGATATTTTTGATCTTCCATCATTCTATTTCCCTCTCCGTGCTTATTCTCATCTTCCCTAACCGTCTCACCATCATAGTCACGTATGTATATGTGTGTGTATGTGCTCGTATAGGTCTAGATTCTGAAATTCAGATTCCATATTCAACTTTTTGAACTTACTAAACATGATGATCCCTAGTTTAATCCACTTCAGCATAAATGACCATTTTATTTTTCCTTATGACCGTGTAATATTTTATGCTATATTTGTACCATTTTTTCTTTATCAGTTCATCAGTTGTTGAATATCTCCGCTGATTTCACAGTTTGGCTATTGTGAACAAAGCTGAAATAAGCAAGGATAGAGTGTGTATTTTTTGATATGATGCTCAACTATGTGTAGGTTTATAATAAGGCTTGAATTTGAGTAGGTCACTAACTGCACTTCACTAGTGTGTCTGCTATTCTGGATTATTCCTTCCTTCATATAAACTTTAGATTCAGTTTGTTGATATAGGAAAAATAATTTGCTGGGATTTTGACTGGTCTTTCATTGAATCGATACATTAAGTTGGAAAATAAAACTTCCCTACTTGTGAATATGTCCTATGTCTCCTTTTTATGAGTTTTTTAACAAATTTCTTGTGTCAGTGTTTTGAGATCTTCCTTTATTCATATTTGTACAATTTCTTGATAAATAACTATGCATTTCATTCTAAGGGGATGTCACATATGGCAGGATGGTTTTAATTGTAATGTCCACTTGCTCATTGCTGATGTAGAGTAAAAGAGTTGACTTTGTATAGAAATCTTATACTGTGCAACCTTTCTATAATTACTTAGTCATTTAGTTTTTATGAATATTTAGAATTCTACTGGAACACAACCATGCTCAATAGTTAATACACTACACATAATAACAGTAACAAAAGTGAGTTAATGTAACAGTGCTTCTGTGGCCTACAAGACTGACTTCACTCTTTCTCCATAATCTTAATTTCAGGCATCTCACTCCCCTTACTTTCTATCTTCCTAGTTGACTTTCTTCAGGATTTCTGAAGAATGACTCCTTGGCATTTCCAATACCTAATTTCATTTTTACTGATTCCTGTCTTTCATCCTTTACCCATTTTGTATATGAAAATCCATCACTATAATTATTTTTCTTACACATCTTTATTTTCATAATATTTACTTGGAAAAAATTCAAGGGTGTATAAATGTAGTTCTCCATCTGCTTTTTGCCTATAACTCTGCAATTGAATACAACATGAGAAAAATACTCAAGTACATCCCCTAGTTTCTCTTTTATTTCATGACAAAATTTGTTTATACTTTAATTTTGAAGATAAACTAATGTATTCCACTAATGTACCTGTAACATTTCCCTCAGATTATCACATCTCCTCTCCTACAATTCAATGCATGAGTGGAAAAGAGGAATGGTTTTTAAAGATACTAATCTTGTCTTATCTACTTACTCATCTAAATATGAATGAAGTATTTATAATGTTATTACTTTACACATCACTGATGAACCAGTTTCTATCTGGAGATTTCTCTCAATCTGTTCCTTTGCAGGCTCTTGAAATACTTCACTCCAGAAAATTTACCTTCTCTCTCCTATACTTTCTTCTCTTTCCTGGATCAGTGTCATCCACATACAATCATGTTGTATTTTCTTTCATATTAAAACAAAAGTTTCCTCACCACATATTACCCTCCAGTTATCTATCAATATTCCTGCATCTCTCTACTCAATACTTTGTAATTGATATCCTCCTTTTTCTCTGCTTTCTTGAAGGTGATCTAATAGAACCTTCACATAAATGTTCTCCTGAAATCTGTCCTTTCAAAGCCAGAAATGCTAATTTCATTGGTAAACACAACCCTTACCTTTTAAATCAATTAGCATGATTTTTTCCTATTGACAGCTATGACAGAGGATTTTATAGACAAGAAGCTAATTTAGTGACTTCAGGAAATATTAATAGGCCAATAAGAATTTGCATCAGAAAAGAAAAGCAAAATGGCTAATATTAAAACAGAAACCAACTTGGAAAAAATTATATTAAGTGAAGTAAGCCAGGCCCAAAGAAACATAGGTCCCATGGTTTCCCTTATTTACAATATCTAGTATATGTATGAGTCAAGCAGAAAAGGTCAGATAATGTGATGTCAGGAAAATGAACCCTTAGATATGTATTTTGATGTTTTTTTTCTTTCACACATGGTTCCAAACCAATTATAAGATTATCTCTTTGTTGCTTTGTATGTCCCTCCCCCACAGTATAACCCCTGCTTTCACTATATTTGATGTCAGTATAACTTGTGGAGGAGATGGGGAAAAACCAGTTGTTTAAGGATACAGGTGGACCTGTTGCAACAATGAGAAGTACAAGTTGCATGTCCAAAATGAGCTTTACAAAGTCGGTGGGGGGGGAGGGGGGAAGGAGAAGGATTGGGATTGGGGGGGGAGGGGGGAGGCTGGGAAGTGATGTGAAAGGTAAACAAAGGAGGAGGCTGCAATGCTTGGTAAGAAATGTACGCATTATCCTGCCCATGCAATTGTAACCCCTCTGTACATTATGTTCACAAATAAAATAAAATTAAATAAAAAAAAAACAAAACAGAAACCACTGGAATTGAGTTCCATGAGGAACTCACATTAGTTTTATTTCCACCTAAGGACCAAACATGATAGGATATCATGAACTGACTTCCTCTAGTGACTAAATTAAGGGTCACTCAATAGAAAAATTATAATAATTTTACATAATTTTGAAATGAATATTGATATGACTTGGTGCTTGGGTATAGTGTTTTTTCAGGAAACAAGTTTTAGAACAAGGTATTGCTATTATAGATCAAAGGACTGGAAGAATAATCTCTCACAAGTGAGAACATAGTGGAAAATCTCATGAGTATTTCTAATTTGTTTGTGCAGTTTTCTCTTGCCTTGTCCTCTCGTTACACAAGGCAGAAGACTATATGTCTAAATTCCATGAGAATAGAGCCATTTCTCTGACTAGAGAAACTGTTTTAAGAATATGAGATAAAATCCTATTTAGCCCATAGGCAGTTATACCAAGGCAGAATTCTTAAGACACAAGCCCCTTCTAGACAGAGAGAAAAAGGAAAGTGTTGGAATTATGGGGAAGCTGGAATGGAAGATAGTAATTATATAAGGTTTGTATAAAAATCCTGAGCTCACCACTGAATGGAACATGCACGGATAAGGCAAATTAAAATAAATGATGTTCTCAATAGAATTCAAACAAGGCACAGAGTTACATAAGATAATATCAAAGTGCCTGAAATATAATATAAAGTTGCCAATCAAGTATAGGAAAACTTTACCATCTCGTATTAAGAGATATTGTGCCAGACTTTATATAGAAGCACTATTGAAGTTCTCAGACTAAAATTTTCTGTCAGTAATTAAAATTATGTTCTAAGAGCTATTAATGAGCACTTTTATATAAATAGAGACACAAAATGGCTCAAAAGTATTTGAAATATAAGAAGAATCAAATTATAATTTTAAGGCAAAAACTACTATATAGCAAAATGAAAAATTCACTGAATTAGTTTAGTGGCAGAATGAATGTAATCAAAGAAAGAATGAATTACCTTTTTAATCAGTCTGACAGCTCAAAAGAGAAAAATGATTAAGTATTTTAAAATAATAAAAATTATAATTGTTTAATTATTTTAAAATAATAATAACTAGTATAATATCAAAATATAACATGGTAATATAATACAGAAATGACAAAGAAAGTGTCTTTGAGAAAAAATAGTAATTGACAACTCATGGCTACACACTCCCAAAATTTGTGAAACGCAAAATAACAGCCTCTTTGGATAAACCAAAGAAAATTAGGACCATATGGAATATGGTCCTATATAGCCCAAAGTTAATAAGAAAGAAGCAATCTTGAAAATAACATTTATTTCCTATGATCATGGAAGGAATCTAGAATCAATTTTAAAATGGAATGAAGGAAATTTATATATGCATGTATATATCTTATTATATATGTGTATATGTATGTATCTTGTTATATGCTCTATCATCTTGTTTTGGGCAAAGACAATGTGGGCACTGTTATGGTTTGAACATGAAATGTCCCACACAGGGCTCATGTTTTGAATGCTTGATCTCCAGAGAGTGGTGCCCTTTACGGATATTCTGGAAATTTTAAGTAGAACCAAGCTACTTTGTGGATCTCAAGCATACTTTCTCTCTAAGTCCTTCCTCTCACTGTCTCCCATGCTTGACTCTGATGAGGTGAACAGCTCTCCTCCACATATCTCTGATAACCAACTGAACTTCTGCAGCCATCAGTCAAAATAAATCTTTCTTCTCAAAGATACTTTGCTCACATTTTATTGTTAAATTTAGTGTACAAGGGGTTACAGTTACATGAGTAAGATAATGAGTACATTTCCTACCGAGCATTGTTACCTCCTCCTTTGTTTGTCCCCTACCATCCCTTCTCTCCTCACTTCCCCATCTCCCCTCTCCCCTCCCCCAAGCTGTAAAGTTTGTTTTCTCCATAGTGTTTTGTACATTTCATTGTTACAATGGGTCAACCTATATCCTTATTTAAGCATTTTGTTATGTCCCTTCCCCTCCCCATGAAAAAATTAGTACATTTTAGATACATTAAAAACAATAGCAAAAAAGAAAAAAATAAGTTGTGTCCCTATCTTGGGGTTCATTTCACTTAGCATCATTTTATATGGTCATATGTACATAGCTTTTGACCTTTTCTGCTTGTCCTCGACTTATACTAGTTATTGAAAATAAGGGAAACCATGGGATCTATGTTTATTTGGGCCTGACTTACTTCACTTAATATAATTTTTTCCAAGTCTTTTCATTTCCTAACAAATGGGGCAATGTCATTCTTTCTGAGATATGTAGATATAGACATCACATTTTCTCGATCCATTCATCTACTGAGGGGCATCTGGGTTGGTTCCATATCTTACCTATTGTAAATAATGTTGCAATAAACATAGTTGTACTGGTAGCTTTAGTATAGCCTTGTTTGTGATTGTTTGGGTAAAAGCCCAAAAGTGGGATTTCTGGGTCATAGGGGAGCTCTATGTGGAGTCTTTTGAGGACCTTCCATATTGCTTCCCAAAGGGTTGAAGAAGTTTACACTCCCACTAACAAGGCAGTAAGGTTCCCTTCTGTCCATATCCCCTCCAGCATCTGTTGTTATTATTTTTCTTTATTATAGCCATTCTAACTGGTGATGTGGAATCTCAATGCTGTTTTGATTTGCATTTCTTTTATAGCTTCTCTTCAGAGAAGTTTCTTTTAAGTCTTTAGCCCAGTTATTTATTGAGCAGTTGTTTCTTTGAAGATTTGTTGTTGTGGGATTTAGTTTTTGAGTTCTAAGTGTATTTTAGATATGAGACCCTTGTCCAATGTATGACTAGTAAAGATCTTTTTCCAATCCATTGGTTTTTTATTGATCTTTCTGGCTATTTCCTTTGCCATGAAGAAACTCTGCAATTTCAATTTGTTGTGTTTCTGGGGCTTTATGAAGAAAATTTGAGCCAGTGCCAAGAAGCCCTAGAGTTTCTCCAATTCCTTCCTGTAATGTTTTCAGGGTGTCTTCTTTGACTTTGAGGTCTCTGTTCCATTTGGAGTTGATTCTGGTGTAGGATGATATATGCGGCTCTAGCTTTAGTTTTCTACAGATGTTAACCAATTTTGCCAGCACCATTTACTGAAGAGGCTGTCTTTCTTCCATTCTTTTTTATTTAAGCTACCCTATCGAAGATTAGGTGGCTATAAGTCTTTGGGTTCATTTCTGGGTCTTCAGTTCTATTCCATTGGTCTACAGGTCTGTTCTTGTGCCAGTACCAAACTATTTTGTAATAGAGTTTGGAAATTGATATTGATATTCCTCCAGCACTATTCTTTCTGTTAAATATAGTTTTTGCTATCCAAGGTCTTTCATTGTTTCATATGAATTTTTGTGTTGCTTCTTCTATTTCATTGAAGAATGAGGTTGGAATATTGATAGGTGGTATTACCATTTTCATGATGTTAATCCTCCCAATCCAGGAGAATGAGAGGATTTCCCACTTCCTAAATTCTGCCTAAATTTCTTTTTTAGGCTTTTAAAGTTTTCATCGTAAAGGTCCTTGCTTCTTTAGTTAACTCCTAGGTATTTTATTTTTTTGTGGGGTTATTACAAAAGGAGTTGCCTTCTTGATTTCAGTTATGCCCTTCTCATTGTTGGCATACAGAAAAGCCATTGATTTTTTAGGGTTAATTTTATACTTTGGTACTTTGCCAAAACTTCAGATCAGCTTGAGTAATTTGGGAGTGGAGTCCATTGAGCTCTTTAAATACAAGATCATGTCATCTGCAAAGAGTGAGAGGTTTACTTCATCTTTCCCTATTTGGATCCCCTTTATAATTACATCTTATTGTCACAGATACAGAAAATTAGTACAAGAAGAAGATAGATTGCTGTGACTATGTCTGACCATGTAGCTTTTATGACTGTATATCTTATTTGTAGAAGGAATTTAGGGAAGGTTGGATAAGCAGAACAAAGACTAGAATGTTGTAAGCAGAACTCAATGTATAATTCTGAAGAAAGCACAGAAAATTAAATTTCCAATAGAAATAAGAGCATTACATCCTCTTCATGAGCCAGGCACTGGTGACTCACTCCTGTAATACTATCTATTCAGGAGGCTGAGATTTGAGGATCATGGTTCAAAGCCAGCCCAGGCAGGAACTTTGGTGAGATTCTTATCTCCTGTTAACCACCAGAAAACTGGAAGTGGGACTGTGGCTCAAATGATAGAGTACTTGCCTTGAGCTAAAGAGCTCAGGGACATGCCCAGGCCCAGAGTTCAAGACCCACCATGGAAACACACACACACACACACACACACACACACACAACCTCTTCAGGTAGTTGAGAATACTCTACAGAGAACTAGAGTAGGGTCACTTACATTACATTCTGGTAAATAATTTGTCTACTTTTGCCCACACTCCTAGACTTTGAAAGAAGCTGAATTAAAAAATAATAGACTAATTAAATTTGACAGAATAAATATAAGGCATTCCCATATTCAGACTGGTTTGGTTATCACTGGATGTTTTTAGTGAGATCTATATTGAGAACTGGAAATAAAAACAGAGCAGAAAGATTTGAAGGACATGCATGTACTCTGCCCTAAAAAGAAGTGAGTTGAAAGTTGTAGACAAAGGGCTTGCAGTATTAAAAGGAATCCCAAAAAGCTGGGAACCTGTAGTGTATTCTTAGAATTCTAGCTGCTCAGGAGGCTGAGATCTGAACATTGAAACTAGCCTGGGAAGAGAGACCATGAGACCCTTCCCCCCCCAATAAAAAAGAAAATAGAAAAAAGGAAAGCACACTCAAGTGTCAAGTGGTAAAATGCTAGCCTGAAGCAAAAAGTCAGTGCCCATTCCTTGATTTCAAGCTGATAGCAGGCCTTGATATTTTCCATGTGAGTCCAGCTTTTCATGCATACAGAATTCAAGAATTATGAGACCATAGGGGCTTCTACTGAAATTTCAAAGAAATGAGGGGGACCAGGTAATGTGTACCAAGGATTAGATCTCTGCAGTTAGCTCCAGAAAGGGGACTATGTGAAACTGTGGAGGTGAAACCAAAGCTGCAGCGGAGACTCCAGCATACTGGAAATGTCAGCAATGTCTGCTAAAGAGGGCCACATGCAAGGAGTGGAGCCAGTCCAAAAGAAGAGCCTTATGGGGATCAACCACCAAGCTCACCCAAGCCCATGAGAACTCAGATCATGACCAGTTATCCCAAAGCCAAGCATGGAGCCTCAGGATTTAATATTTGCCCTGCTGAGTTTCAGTCTTACTTTGGACCTATCTTTTCTCACTCTTCTATTTCTCTCTTTTGAAATAAGAATGCTCAGTCTTTTTGGTTTTATGGGCTCACAGATAAAACAGCCCTGAATCATAATACAGCTCTGGACTTAGACTTTTGAACAATGTTGAAACTATTAAGATTATTGACAACTCATGAGGATAAACACGATAAATGAAAAAAAGAACTGATTTACTATATGCCATGAGAGCTTGAAGTCAAATTTATAAGAAAGATTTCTAAACTATTTAATGTATTGCTCATTGACAAAAAGATCTGTAGTTCTTTAAAAAAAAATGGACCCTTACATACCTGGATTGAAGGAAACAGTTGTCCGAAGAACAAACCAGATTCATTCAAAACCAAAAACAATTACCAAATTCTCTTATAAAAATAAGCTTCCCTCCATCTTCCACCTTCTAAACACATCACAAACTTCATCCACACTCTTCCAAGATTTCTGTATCATTCAGCTGAACACACAAAAGTAATGTGAAATACTGCACAGTATCTAAAGCTACGAAGGGACTGAGTGTTGATGAAAATGCTAAACAGAAAACTTGCACTCATACAAAGTGCTCAAAATCGCATACAGAGCCATTCCTAGTGTAATGTAAGTAGTAAGATCTTTATATGTTATCAAAGGGATCTTGAGAACCAGAGAGTTTAATCTAGGAATTTCAGTCAGCATTTTAAATTGTTATTTTTTCTAGTTCTGCCAGCAAAATATCCACAATGATTTATATATTTAGATTTCTTAAAAATTCAGATGTATATTATTTGTAAATATTGAACTGCTCATTTGAAGCAACAGTGAAAGACACCAACTGGATATGATGTGACAAAGCAAAGGTTAGGTTCAATGAAAGACACACAAATTATGGTTTTAATTTCCAGACTACCACAAATCAATCACACAGCATTTTCTCTCAAATATACCAAGAAATTAAAGATTATTGCACTTCCTACAATTATGCCAGAGTGCAGCCATTATGGAGATGTTGTTTTAGTCTAGTTTTAAAGATTTGTTTATCTTGTTTTTGTTTTTAAAGCAAAAGCATTATCTGCTCAATTGCCCTGCAAAAGTGTCTTACAAATTTCTCTCTAGTTTCCATAGAAATGCATTGATTAGAGCATAATTTCTGTTAATACTTCCTTCTTCTTTAGCCTCCTCTACTTGCTTAACTAGCAATGTACCTGCCCCTTGCCATCGTTTTCATCTTTTGTTCGGCTCAGTAGGTTACCTAACTGGTGGATTTTATTGAGTTAAATCAAGCTGTCACTTCATCTGCCTGAAGGATGACTCAAATACTACACATAATAATAAAAGAAAAGTAGGATAAAATAATCTTGTCAAACGAGAAAAACTGATTGCTTGAAGTTGTAGCCTTCAATCAATACACTAATTCCACAATTTATACCTTTTTCAATTGGAGGAGAAAGAAACCCTGATATGGTATTTCTTGGCTCACTGACCAACTTTGACCTTCTATCTATGTGAATGTGGGATTTACAAGGGCTTCTGCTTAGTGAAATCATCTACGAAAATAGAAAAACAAATGTGGGCATTAGTGGCTTCGAGTAACTATTAATTTCAGAAATACATGGGTGTTTGTTTACTATATCTTCTAAAATAAAGATTTTATTTAGCTCAAGGTGGATAGTCTTTCCTATTTAGAAATGATTTAAAACTAGAATCTTCTGCACAAAATACCTTGAAATTTGTCATGGAGCAATTCTCTATGGGTTTTTTAATTCTGTTTGATCTGCTCATTAATAGCGTATGCAAAAGGATAATGTAAATAAATAAATATATATAGTTGATTTCTTACAAGTAGAATAGATATCCTGTTCTGTTATGCAGTAGATACAATTTCTATGAACTGCAAGGAACTATTTTGACATGTTATTATTATTTAAAATATCTATCATTTTCAAGAGTTAGGTTTGTTTGTAAATTATAATTAATTTGCATGCCTTTTAAAATCAATAATTTTAAAAAACACTCATTTCAAAACTCTGGACTCTGGCTGTCAGATTTCTGCTGTTCTTTCATAATTCCTCCCCTGCAGGCACCAACCAGGAAATAAAATTCTTTGTTTAGCAAGCCTTTTATATTTCACCAGGCCACCTGCTTACCTTGAATTGTTGCGTGCAGTCAAGCAGGGTCCTCCAAACTAGTATGTGTTTTCCTTCCCCATATCTTAAGTGTGTGTGTGTGTGTGTGTGTGTGTGTGTGTGTGTGTGTGTGTGTATGGATGTGTTTGTATGTGGGTATATGTATGCATGTGTATACTACAAACCAACTTATAAGCTGAGTCATTCAAATTTGGGTCAAAAACATCTTCAGTTACAAACACTAAGGTATAGCTTCCCAAATATTCTTATGTTTAAATAAATCATCTTCCATTATTAAAGAGCAATATTTTTATTAGTATACACAATAAGATACACACATATTTATGTGTAATATGTATGAACATTTATAATAAATCATGTAATTAAGTATATATATATATATATATATCTGTCTGATGAAAGCTTCTTTAAACACAAACTGCTGTGGAAACAAAAGACTATCTTTGTCCTCCTGATATGCTTAATCATATCTTACTGTCAGCATCAGCCTCTTAAGCTCAGATTTTAAACTTTTTAAAGAGTTGCATGAGATTATTTTGTCAGGTGAGCCATCTGAATCAGATGAGACCAGAAACTAAGTGGGACATAGGAGATCTTCAAGTACCACCAGGCTTTAAGAGCAGTAAGGCAGTTTCAGATGGCTGAACAAAAGCGCTATTTCTTTTCTTCTCAGCAAACACAAAAACACTTGCCTTACCCAGAATATATAGCTCTTCAATCCAGACCGTATCCTATCACTCCTACACCCCTTGGATTTGTTATAAGAGGTAGGAAGACAGGGAAAGAAGACAGAGAAAAAAACTAATATTCCTAAATCCTCTTTCTCCTCTGAATGGTTTTCTTTGCCACTGCTCCTTGATAAAAATACTCCACTCCTTCTCACTTCCAGTAAGGATGATGCTTACCCTCTCACATACAGAGACATACATGTTCCTTTATAAATAATAACGTACATTCAAACCAGTACCAAAATAACCCCAAAAGAAAATTCCAAGATGCTTGACAATAAAATTAATAAAAATTTTAAAAATAAGTACATAAACATATAAAATCTCTGGTCCTGTAGGATTCTCCTCAAATCTTGATCTTTAGTTAAGCAAACATCATCCTTTAAAAAAAAATTGTAAAGGCGGTGTAAATGTTGTTATGTAATAAGGTGGTGAGTACATTTCTTTTTGGACAATGTTATTTCCTCCCTCATTTTCTCCAACTCTCCCTCCTCCCAAGCTATAGAATTCATTTCGAACTAAGTGTATGGTAAGTGTCACTGTTGAATTCTCACCCTTTGTCCCACCATTTCTGTGATTCTCCTTCCCTTCCCCAGATCAGATAAACTTATATACAAGACAAAGGGTGCTGTAATCCGAAACAGTGACAACAGGGAATAAACCAAAGGGGAAAAAGGAAAGAAAGAAAAATAACTGAAACAGTACAATTTTTTTAAAAAAAACAACTTGTTTCCAATAAAGGAGAAAATTCCAGGATGCTCTCTGGTTGTGAAACCCATTGGACTTGACTCGTTACTCTCGATGATATTTCTATAGAATTTCTTCCAACTAATTATTCATAAGAATATTTACACTATTCTCCCTTACCTGTGTACTTAATTCCCTTCTTATTTTTATCCTTCTGTCTTCTGTTTTGAGCCTTTCACAAAGTTGGAGCCAGGAACTGTACTTTTATCAGTATATATCTATATCTATATATCTTATATAGATATCATATATATCTTATATATCAGTATATCTTTGAGAATTCATCTACTCTAAAGGTGTCTATCTTTCCAACTAAGCAGTAGACAGCAGTCAATCTAAAGTTCAAGTCACAGTTCCAGGGAGTCATGAGAAGGTCATGAACTAAGCGTGGGGTGAGGCCAAGCAGACAGACTGGAACCAGGAAGAGTGCAGAAGTCAGCAGTAGGAGGTCAATTGGAAGACCTGTGCTGAAAGAGGGTGGCACCATACCTCACCCAGATGTCAAGACAGTAAAGAGGATTTCAAACCCAGGCAAGTAACAGAGACCAGAATTGTACATTCTTATATGCCA
Organism: Dipodomys ordii; assembly: GCF_000151885.1. NCBI lineage: Eukaryota > Metazoa > Chordata > Mammalia > Rodentia > Heteromyidae > Dipodomys > Dipodomys ordii. The sequence goes on from NW_012267221.1 coordinate 8,575,241, forward strand.
AGTAGAATCAAATATTTTAAACAGATAAGTTTCACCTCCTGTATACACGATGCTGGACAGAAATCAGTAACTTTCTTACAGATTGCTATCAATCAAGAGCCAATGCAGTATTTATAATCATAGTACATTATGTAATCTTTTTAACTATGTGATTTGAGGCTAGGGATGGGGAGGAGAGAAAGATAAAGGTGTGGCACTGATCATGATGCATTGTACTCATAATCTGACAGAATTGGAGCCTCTTTGTACAACTACTTAATAAAAATAAGAGAACATTGATATCCATGGGTCTGAGGATGTAACTTAGTGCTAGAAACCTTGCCTAGCATTTGAAATTTCTCAGATTTGAGCCCCAGCACATTTTTTAAAAAAGCAATTCATCAATCAGGAAAAAAAAAGAACTTCGGGGAAGGGAGGGAGGGAGGGGATGGTAGGGGGAAAACAATGGAGGGGCTAACAATGTTCAAGAGGAAGTGTATTCATTACCTCACTCATGTAACTGTAACCCTCTGTATAGTATCTTTACAATAAAAAATTAAAAAAAAAAAGCAATTCATCATAGTAACAGACTAAAACAAAGAAACCGAATGATCAATAGATAATACACATTTGGCCATTCATAATAAAACAGCTGAATAAAACTAACAGTCAGGGCAGCTAGCTCAACCTAGTAAGAAATACCTACAAAACCTACAATGGGAATGTGGTTCTTTACAGCAGTTTTATTCACATTTGACAAAACTTAGGAATATTCAAGATGTCCTTTAAAAAGTTAGTGGATAAACTGTGATGAATAAACAATCAGAAAATGAAATGTTTTCCATTAAGATGAAATGACATATCAAGTAAGAAAAAAGAAATGGTAGGAACTTGAACATATGTTATAAAGTGAAAAAGCTAATCTGAAAAGGCTATATTCTATTCAATTCCAGCTCTATTGCATTGTAAAACAAAACAACCATGGAGACAGTAAAAGGATCAGTGTCTTTATTATTGGGGAGCAACTGGGGAGAAAGATCAACAAAACTAATCTGTATGATACTATAATGATGTATATAGATATATAGATATCACTGTAAATTTGTCAAGACCTGTAGAATTCTCAATACCAATAGTGAAGTCTAATATAAACTATGGTTCAGGTGATAATGATGCAGCTGTGTAAACTCATTGATTGTAACAAATGCACCACATTAGTGTAGGAGATTGGGGTTACATAGGCTGTAAATTTAGAGAGGTGAGGAGCTTATCATAGTTTTTAGGTTTTACTCAATTTTATTGTCAACCCAAAAAATGCTCTAAAAACAAACAGCTATTAAAAATTTTAACTTAGAAAAGATCAAAGACCTAAACATAGATCATTAATGGCTTTAACTGTAAAATACCTGAAAAAAATGCTATGACTTTGAGTTAAATAAATATTCTTTTTCATTGCTAGCACAATTTGTACTCAGGACCTTTTGCTTGCTCAACTGATGCTCTACCACTTGAGCCATTCCTCCAATCAGATACTTTGCTGGTTATTTTAGAGGTGGAATCTTAGGGATTTTTGTGCCTGTGCTGGCTTTAAACAAGATCCTTCAGATCTCAGCCTCCTGAGTATCTATGGTTAAAGTCATGAGCCACCATCGCCTGCGTTCAGAGATAATTCTATCACAAAGGTGCCGATTTCATGATTGGATTAACCTCACGGTAGATCTTTTGTTTTGTTTTTTAGTGGTCATGGGGCTTGGAATCTGGGTCTGGGCACTGTCCCTCAGCTCTTCAGCTCAAGGGGAACACTCTACCACTATAGCGCCACTTCCAGTTTTCTGGTGGTTAATCGGAGATAAGAGTCTCATGGACTTTCCTGCCCCAGCAGGCTTTGAATGGTGATCCTCAGATCTCAGCCTCCTGAGCAGCTAGGATTACAGGCATGAGCTACTGGTGCCAGCCCTCGATGGATTCTTAATATGATAACATGACATTATCAGGAGGTTGTGGAAGGTAAGAGATGGGGACTAGAAAGAACAAAAAGTATAACAAAAAAGCTCCCTGAAATTGGTGATTGCAACTTTAAGTGGATAGGGAAAGAAACAGATGCATGGATAAGACATAATACTACAGAGCTCCAGTCATATACTTCCAATTGCTCGTGAATGGTTAAAAATTGGAGCAATAAAGACTCCAAGTCAGGTAAACACACAGCACACAAAAAATACAAGATTTAGTAACGGTCGATTTCTTAGAACTCAAGAATATGACTGGGACAGAGAATAAAGTCTGAATTTCATGCATTTATTTATCTATAAAACATTTATTAAGCATAAAGATGCTGAAAAATAAGAATACAGATACCCTGTCAGATTCATTCAGGTCCTTGCTATTGGTTCTATAACATTCTTCTTATGTGCCTTAAATCAGCTTGCTTTTAGAAGAAAATAAGGTTTGAAACTTATGTCATTAACATAATTGAAAGCCAGTAATATTTGGTAATATATAATATACACATTAACATAATGTGCTCTGAAAACATGTTTTACAAAAAAATTATAATCAGATACTAGTGACTGAAATACGATTTCAGTTATTTGGGCATGTAAGTTTATGCCAATGAGCTAATTCACACTCTTCAATTAATTGTTAATCAGTACCAAGAAAGCCCAAATTGTGTGAGTATAGGGGAGAAAAATTCAAAGACACTTACCTTCTTTCTATAAAGAGTAGAATGCTGAGAATTAAGTAACCATATGGTATGAAAATGCATAGTAATTTCTGTTTCAAGAAGCCACCCAGAGTAATTATGGAAAATTTGCTTCTCTTCCGAATATGTTAAGTAACTTGGACCTGTCCAAACTGATGAGAAAGGGTTCTATAATATAGGTAATGGAAAAGAAAAGAATCCAGTGGTCAAAAAGACCTGGGGCAACTATCCAAGAAAATGCTCTGGGTTTGGGATGGTTTGATAGGTAGGAGCTGACACACTGGCATTCATGCTTTTATCTATTTTATATGACATTATCTGTATTGTGAGACTTCTGTCTCTAAAGATCAGAAATTGTCTGGTTTGTGTTTTATTTTGAAGGGGAAAAAAACAAAACTATAATTTTCAATTTGATTTTGTTTAGCTGCTGTTTGAGATTGTTCTTGTCTTGTGACTTTATGGTAGTTTACATTGCACGCAGCCAACACAGGTTGTGTTTGAGTAAAATATCCTTATCCAAGGCCCAATCTGCTTGGCAAACTCCATTCTTACAATTCTAACAACACTTTGTTTAGACAACTTCATTTTTGAAGTTAAGAGTCTGTACACTCTAACACAAATGTAATGTAATATGAAAATTAACAATCACAAAAATGTCTTTTGCTTTCATTCCACACTTGAATTAAGACTCTGAAAATATGTTGTTAGTGTTGATTTCATTATTGATAACAGTTTTACTGGTTCATAAACAACATACACAAACTTGCTTGTTTCAAGCATGCAATTCAGTAGTTTTTAGTATGTCCATGAAGACCAATTTTAAAACATTCTTGTCACTTCATAAAGAGCCACCTCCATGCCCAAGAGACTTTTGGCTATCAATCTCTTACCCTCTTATTCATCCCCTAGTTCCCAGCCCAGCCCTAAGTAACTACTAATCTACTTTATGTCTATACATTTGCCTATGATGGATTTGTTTTGAGGGGAGGTGGTCATCTGGTTGAAACTCGGGACCTAGACACTATCACTGAACTCTTTTGCTCAAGGCTAGTACTCTACTACTTTGAACCACAGCTCCACTTCCAGTTTTTCTGGTATTTAATTGAATGGTCTCATGGACTTTTCTGCCCAGACTGGCTTTGAACCGTGATTCTCATATCTCAGCCTCAAGTAGCTAGGATTACAGGTGTGATGTAAAAGGAATCATATATAGTATTTTGTTTTTTTTTCACGTAGCATACTGTAACATGAATTAGTTCTTCATTAGCTTTTAGAGTGTAGAGAAACAAAGTATTGTCTTTCCATTTACCAATGGTAAACAATTAAGGTTGGGCTACTACAGTATCCAGGTACAAGTTAAATGGACTTGTTTCCATTTCCCTTCTAGGTACAACTAGGAATAGGATTTAGGAGTTGTATGGAACTTGTTTAGTTTTTATAAGTACAACCTGCTTATTCTTCAAAGTTACTGTAATTTGCACTTTCTCCCAGCAGTATTTGAGAGTTTTTATTTTTCTATATCTCTGTCAACACATTATTAGTTGATATTTTGACAATCATCTTAGTAACTGTGAAGTGCTATAATTAAAAGCATTATTTCAGTAGCTTAAATTATTACTTCTTTCTTTTTCGTTTTTTTTTTTGGGGGGGGTCCGGTCATGGGGCCTGAACTCTGGGCCTGGACGCTGTCCCTCAGCTAGCACTCTACCACTTGAGCCACAGCACCACTTCCAGCTTTTTTCTTTTTGCTTATGTGGTGCTGAGAATTGAACCCAGGGCCTCATGCATGCAAAGCAAGCGCTCTACCACTGAGCCACCTTCCCAGCCCTATTATTTCTTTCTTAATGATGTTCTTTGTATCATTGCTGTGCATGTAGATCACTTTGATCCACTAACAAGGGAAAATTATCTTCTTCTTTGGAAATTCATGTTTTCTCTGTATATTGGTTATTTACATGTTATCTTCAGAGAAGAATCTATCCAGATCCTTTGTCTTTTTAAAATTAGATTGTCTTTTTTATTATGAATTTAAAAATCATTTTGATATATTCCAGATAAAAGATGAAAAGTCTGACCAGGTGCCAGTGGCTCACACCTGTAATCCTAGCTACTCAGAGGCTGAGATCTGAGGATTGTGGTTCAAAGCCAGCTTGGGAAAGAAAGTCTGTAAGAGACTTATCTCAAATTAACCAATAGAAAGCCAGAAGTAGCGCTGTGGTTCAAGTGGTAGAGTGCTTGCCTTGAGCTAAAGAGCTGAGGGTCAGTACCCAAGCCTAGAGTTCAAGCCCCACGACCCCCACCCAATAAAATATAAAAGACTGATTCATGAGATATATGATTTATAAATATTTGCCCCATATATTGATTGTCTCTGTTTTCATGATAGTTATTTTGAAGCATATTCATTTTTCTATTAGTTTATAAATTTAATTTTCATATTTTGTTGTCATAAGCATACATTTATATAACTAATCTTCCTGATAGACTGACCATTTAATCATTATAAATGTCTTTCATCATCTTGAATAATTCTTTTGTCTTTTAAAGTCTCTTTTGAGCGCGGTATGGTGCTTGCAAACCTACCACTCAGGATGCTGAAGTAGAGTATTGAGGGTTGAGGCCAACCTGATCTATACAATAAAACTCTATCTCAAAAAACAGTAAACAAAAAGTCTACCTTGCTTGATCCTTGCATAACCATTCTAACTTTGTTAATGTTCAGTTGGGATTCACTTGGGCTAATGATTAAAGTATGATTAAAAATCTGTTTATCATGCATTGCTTGACATAGAAAATGAAGACCAACTGAACCTCTACTTGTAAAACATATAAAAACAATTTATTCCATGGCCCCCAGACCAATGAACTCAGAATGTCTGGTAATAGAATCCACATACCTGCATATTACCAAGCTCCCAGCATAATTCTTATTTCTACTGGTATTTGGCAGCAATTGTGCAGAAGATTTAATTACATAAGTGTCTTCATTATGGAATTTTTGTTTATGAGAATTATGCTTTGTGATTTTCTGTTGGAGATCATTTAGTCAATCCTCTTCCAGATTACCAATTTCCACTGAGAACAAACCTTCATGAAACAATTAAAGAGTATGAACGATTCTCTGCCCACAACAAGTACTCAAGAAATGAAGGCAAGAGGTAAACAGCATTCCAAGCAGTGGCATATTAGAAGTATGAAACAAAATAGTTTGGTTGGAGAACTGTAATCAGCTAGATCATAATCTAAGTGGAGCAGGAACATGGCCAGGTTCTTGTGAAACAAGGGAAAGCATTAAAATGAAATCCTGTAAAGTATTCCTTCAGAAAGATTTACTTTATTGGCAGATTGTACACTTAAGTTTCTAAATGTTCTACAGAAGATCTTATATTGATACAAAAGAAACAAATATAGAAAGGAGGAAAGGCAGTACAATGTTCACAACATAAAATCAATCATCTTGGTTAAAAAGAGAATTTCCTATCATGACTACAGAATTTCCTTCAATGACTTTGATAGTGGTACATTTATTATCTAAAATTTTCAAAGAAAAGATTCTAGACATTCAAAATCTACAATGAAAAATATATGGGTCCACGCTCAGAATCTGAAGTAAGAAACTGCAACAAACATTTTAGATCTCAGCATTAGAATACATTTGGGCTGATAATTTTGGATTTGATGAAATTATGATGTGAATTTTTCCCTTTTCTCTTTGTATATAATAGTGACCTATTGCTGTCAGATGGCACCATAAAAATGAGAACTTAAGACAGCAAAAATATTTTGAGTGTCCTCTGATTGAGGGATTCAGGAGCATCTTGGATGGTTCTACCTGGAGATTCTGAAGATGTTGCAGTTGAAATGTTGTCTGGGGCTGCAGTTTTGGAGTTAGCCTCTGTCCTTTCCATGGCTTGTTCTGGAAAGGTACATGACTCTCCTTCCACTACAATCCTTTTGTTACAAGTAAGTCACTAAGGTTGGCCTCTCTCAATTCAAAAAGAGGCAAATGGTACTCCATGCACAGGTCTTTCATGAAAAGCTAACTTGTCAAAACTTACTCTTTACATTTGAAGAGGACGGTCAAAGAACTGGTGAACATGCTTTATTGTAAAATTGCCACATTATTTGTTTAGATTACAAGTTAAGATAATTTATATGAACAGTCCATAAATCTTGATATTATCTGTAATTCATTCCTACAAAAAAACTGTGGATATAACTCAAATGGCTCCAAGTGCATTTTATTTGAATTATGAGCAGAAAGAAATGGAAGATGCATATGAAAGTGTTTTCAGGACTCTAAACACAAAGCCATCAAAATTTGCAAGTGAGTATCTAGAATTCTGTATGATTTGTCATATCCCAGAGCTCTTAGATCTAATTTCCACATATCAGAGATAACATGTTGTGTTTGTCTCTCTGAGTTTGGCTTACCTCACTATCATGATTTCTTCTAGTTCTGCTCATTTCCCTGCAAACAATTTCTTCCTAATGGCTACGTAAACTTTCACTGTGTATAGGTAGCAGACTTTTTGATCCATTCATCTATTGTGGGGCACTGGACATAGCTTAGCTACTGTGAATAGTGCAGCAATGGATGTGCAGGTGTCTTTATCATATGTTTAGGGTAGATGACATTCTATGACTGGGTCATAGGGAAGAACTATGTTAAGTTTTTTGAGGAACCTCTAGACTGCTGTCCAGAGTGGTTGTACTAGCTTCCATTCCACCAACAGTGGAGTAAGATTCCTTCGTCCTCACATCCCCAGAAACTTTTGCTGTTGTTTGAATTCTCAAACTGGGGTGAGATGAAATCTCAAAGTTGTTTTGATTTGCATTTCCTTTATGTCCAAGGATGATGAGTGTTTCATTGTGCCTTTCTTTGCCATTCTTCCCTCTTCTTCTGAGAAGTCACTCCTTAGCTCCCCTGCCCATTTAGTGATTGGTTTATTTTAGGTCTGAGAAGGGTTCTTTTCTTGAGCACCTTGCATATATTGGATATTAGGCCTTTGTCTGATGTACTGCTGGTAAAGATCTTCTCCCAGCTTATTGGCTATCTTTCTAATTTAGTAACTATGTCCTTCATTGTGCAAAAACTTTGGGAGTGTAAACTTGTTCAACCACTTTGGAAAACAGTATGGAGGTTCTTCAAAAGACTGCACATAGACCAACTCTATGACCCAGCAATCCCACTTTTGGGCATTTACCCAAATGATCACAAACAAGACCATACTAAAGCTACCAGCACAGCTATATTTATTGCATCATTATTTACCATAGCTAAGATAGGGAACCAACCCAGATGCCCCACAGTAGATGAATGGATCAAGAAAATGTGGTATATATACACAATGGAATTCTATGCCTCCAGCAGAAAGAATGACATTGCCCCATTTGTTAGGAAATGGAAAAACTTGGAAAAAATTATATTAAGTGAAGTAAGCCAGGCCCAAAGAAACATAGGTCCCATGGTTTCCCTTATTTGCAATAACCAGTGTGTGTCTGAGTGCAAAAACTTTTATTTTGAAGTAGTCCCACTTGTCAAGTCTGTCTTATTATTGTGCCCCTGGGACTCTTTTCAAGAAGCTTCTACTTATGCCTCTACGTTCTAATTGTTTCCTATTCTGTATTGTAGTAATTTCAAAATTTGGGGTCTGACGTTGAGGTCTTTGAGCCACTTTGAATTGATATTAGTTCATTATGACAAACAAGGATCCACTTTATTTTTCTGCATATGGATGCCAACTAGTTTTCCCAACTATTGAAGAGCCTCCCTTATCAAATATCAGCTAACTGCAAGTTAGGTTTTATTCCTCTGTCTTCTAATCTGTTCCACTGATCTTCAGGTCTATTTTTGTGCCAATAACAAGCTGTTTTTGTTATTATCACTCTGTAGTAGAGCTTGAAAAAGTCTACCTTTTGGAGATATTCTCTACATACCTCAACTTTGGATGACTTCTCAAGGATTCCATTGCATGTGACATTTCACAATTGAATTTTAATTCAACACACACATTTTTACCTTCCAATTAGCCTTTTCCTTGGCCCATTCACTAAAAACAGTAACATTCTGGCATTGCTCACAGGACTGGGTGTTTAGACCTTGCTAGCCTGGATGGGTTTCACTAATAACTTCGTGTTCTCTTTTGGAGTCATTTACGTCTCTTTCTCTGGGATCTGGATGGCTTCAATGTCACACCTTTCCCCTACATGAGCTCTTTCATCTTCCTGGGAGCTACCTCAAGCTCCTTCTCTTGGTCCTCTCAAGGTTCTCAACAGTGAAAAAGATTTCTTGATTCTGTACTTTATTAGGTAACATGGATAAATCCAACTCCAAAAATAGGTATAGATGGAGAAGTAGATATGGATTGATATATATAAATATGGAGAACTAATTCCAACACATCAGAAGACCAGTAAACACATTATGAAAGCTGTATATTTAATAGGAGTTTTTCTCTTTTCTTCATAACTTTAATAATTTATTTTATTAGCATATACTTATACAGAGGATTTTTCATTGTGGAATTTACACAAGTAGAGATAATGTATTCTGATGATACTCATACTTTCCAATTACTTTTTCATTCCCCGTTTTACAATTTTAATGAGTTTCATTATTCTATTTTCATGCATGCACGTAATGTACTTTGATCAGTTTCAGCCCTACATCACCTTTACACTTGCCCCTCCTGCTGGTAGCCCACTCCAAACAGCCTCATTTTATATTCATTATATATGAATGATATGTGCACATTCACAACATATATCACATACATGGTAAAATATGAGTACATATGTTTTGGTCTGGATTCCTTGTATGAGAGAAAACATGTCATGGTCTTTCTGGAAAGACTTATTAACAATCTACTACACTATTATTTATGGCTTAGTAAATATTGCTATTTTTATCTGTACATAGTTTCATGATTTTTAGCCCTCTGAATTTAGTGAATACCTTCAATAATAAATGATGAAATACTCCATCACGTGAGAATTCAAAAAATGTTCCTCAACTCAGTAATTGCCACAATTTCACCCTAAGTTTTTCAATAAGGATGAAAATTTGAAATGCAACACCTAGACTAATCAGTGCACTGGTCTACAGATACATATCAGAATTGGAAAAGTGTCTTGTTTATATTACAACAAGGAGTAGTAGACAATGTAAAAAAAACCTTTGCTGCTGTTTAAGAATTTTCTTGGGAGTTGAAACTCCAAGGCATACATTTTGAATCACTGCTAAAACAAGTTCACGGTCTTTCAGCTCTCACATTACCATAACATTGACCATGTGACTGTGTCAACCAAATAGCATGACTAGAACTGTCATTGTCTAGGAAAGCCTGCTGTAAAGAATTTTTACACCCCTGAACAGAAGCACTTGGAGGAGTGGGGAGTTTTGTGGGGAGTTTTCAGAGGAGTTAAAGCTCCTTAACCTAGAGGGGAAAATATGTGTGATAGGTTTCTACACTAATGAACTTAAATTATAAAGAAAGTATTGAGTCACTGTTCTCCAATTCCATAGAGCATCGAACTAACAGGAGAACAAAGAGTGAACCAATGCAACAGTGATACTCACTAGACACTATGTTGGAAATGAACTATACAACTTGGCGGGGAGGGAAAGGGAATGGGGAATAGTAAAGAAGAGAAAAATGAGGGAGGAGGTAACTCTGTCAAAAAGAAATGTATTCATTAATCCTAGCTACTCAAGAGGCTGAGACCTGAGGATCTCAGTTCAAAACCAGCCTGGGCAGGAAAGTCCATGAGACACTTAACTCCAATTTTAACCACTCAGAAAACCGGAAGTGGTGTAGTGGCTCAAGTGGTAGCACACCCACCTTGAACTGAAGAGCCCCATGATGAACAAAAAGAAAAGAAAAAAAAAAGAAATGTACTCATTACCTTACCTATTACCTTACTTATATAACTCATTACCTTACTTATACGTTGCAATTATATACATGTTTACAATAAAATTAAAATTTAAAAAATCTTCCAGGCAATAAGAAATGGATTAATGAAACATAGTCCAGAAGCTTGATTCTAACCTCTGTTTAATGGCAAAAGATATCAACTCCATGTAAAAAGAATAGGAAAATGGCCTGAGAAGGTGGCTCAGTGGCAGAGTGCTTGCCTAGCATGCATGAAGTGGGTTGGATTCCTCAGTACCACATAAAAATAAAAAGCTAAAGTGGCACCGTGGCTCAATGGGTATAGCACTAGCCTTGAGCAAAAGAAGCTCAAAACAGTATCCAGGTCCTGAGTTCAAGACCTAGAACTGGCAAAAAATAGGAAAATGAAATTTCAAAAAATCAACTCCGGGTTTTATAGCATGTAACTCTGCTCCAAGGATGATAGCTATTTTCTCTTTATTTATTGACCAAAATTGTTGAGCCTCTGTTACGTGTCAGACATTGTATATGCAAGCATACAAAGCTGTATTGTTCTCTTCCCCAGGCTTCTCTCTAGATCTAAGATATCTTCCACAACCTATATCCAAGTTCTGAACACTGTGATTTCAAGTCTTTATCTGGATTCAACCTTTCTCATACTTCACGATCAAAATAAATATGATTACATGCTCAAATAAGGGGAAAGGATAGATGGATGAAGAGGAGAAAAGGGAGAGAATGCAGTCAAGAATCCATTATATTTCCTACACATTTAGAAAGAGTGATGGAAAGGGTGGGGAGGGGAGGAATGGGTGAGAATGTTGAAAGTGGTGACATTGATCAAGATGTACTGTATTCATAAACTGTTTAAATGACAACTTCTTAGTACAACTACTTAAAGATAATAAAAAGGAAAATATTTTTAAAAATATGTCAGTGATTGTTTACACATTACTGATGTTATGGTTTATGTGAGTTATAGTTTTTATTTCCATTAAGAAAATAAGGGGGTAGGGTAGGGTGGAGAATTGAAGGTACATAACTTTTTCTTTTTAAATGGTAATAAAATAGAATAGACTGCCATATACTTGGCCATTTCTTTGAATTAATTGAAGCTTTCAAGAACAAAATTCTGTGTTTTCTCCTATGTGGCCTATGGATCCCAAATACAAGCTCCCAGGTAAACACACACACAGGGACCCATGCATATATCCATGACCAACCTGACTAAAGTATATCACATGCAAGAGTGATACTCTATGGTTTACCAATTAATAGAGTGTTGAGCAAAATATCAGGAAACTGAAACATGCTTTGAATAGGGATTTGATAGTGAGGGGGGATCATGAATAGACAAGAACAGTGCACAAAAACAGCCATAATACTCAATGAATATATGTGAAACGAGAAGTGGGAAATGATGTGGCTGGTCAGAGAAGAGGTAGATGGGAGGGAGAGGTAGATGGATAAAAGGGGTGACTGATGAAGATGCACTGTGTACATAAACAGACATGTTAAATTGTAGCACCCTTGTACAACCATTTCTAAATAAAAAAACTAAACTTTTAAAAAAACACATATGTGTAGCCAAAAGTTACTTTCTCAAGAAACTTATTCGTTCAGGACTAAATTAACAAGATCACACTCCAGACATCTTGTTCAGCAATAGCAAGATCTTTCTTCAAAATATGAAATAGATTCTATTCCAAATTTTCAAATGAACATTGATACTTTTAATTCTTCAGTTGTTTTCCAAATAATTAGGTACAGGTTAACACTATGTGAAATGCAGGGATGAAAAACAAACAAACATAAACCTTCCCCTCAGGTAGCTTCTAGTCTAATGGAGAACACAAAAATATTCCAAATCCATGGTCCTTTGTACCAAAAAAAAAAGTATGATAAAAGCAGTATAGTAATTCCCAACACTCAATGTTGCATATAGTCAGTTTAGAAGAGAAAAAAGTTTTGAGGAAAAAATATATTGCCGCACAAGCTGCAAATTCTACAGGCAGTAGTTCTAGAACTAGCTGAATGCAGATGCTGTCATAAATCTTTCTTTGAACATAGTTGACTCTACTGTCCATGACTGTCTCACTTCTTAGTCAGTTTTTAGCATGTGACCACCCTTAGCCCAATGACTGTAGTCTACCAGATCCTCAGCCCCAGATGGCAAGCTTTTTCCTAATAGTACCTGCAATAAACCTGGGCTGGGAGGGGAAGGGAAATAACAAAACACTGAAATAAGGATACAGGTTGACCCATTGTAACAAAGAGATATACAAGACACTATGGGGGGGAGGATTGGGGGAGGTGGGGAAGAAAGGGATGGTAGGGGAAAAACAAAGGAGGGGGTAACAATGCTCCATAGGAAATAGACTCATTACCTTGCTCATGTAACTGTAATCCCTCTGTACAGTATCTTTATATATTTAAAATTTTTAAAAAGAAAGAAACCTGGGCTGTTGGCATTGATTTTGTTCGAACATTAAACACATAATAAGTACACACTAAATATTAAACTCTGGGTTATAAGGTAAGAATAATATTTTTGTTCTTATGCAGGTGATATTTTAAGGAACATACAGAAAATACAGAAACCTAGATGCGTATGTAAAATTACTTACGAGTGTTCTGTAAAAATCTAAAAGCAGGGAAAGAGATAGCAAGTGACTCACCTCCCCAGCTATATCAAATGGATGGTGCTGGCGCACTTTTGGGGACTGATTAGGCAAAGCTGGATGTAACACGTGTCCATATTTGTGCTGAAGAAATTGATCTAGTACCACTATGATATCCACAGCATAGATATCTCTCTCAAGATGTTGTTACCAGAAGCATTGCTTTTCATCCAACAGATCTAACCAAAATCCACTGAACAAAGGTAATGGAGCATCTTCTCAGGTTATGAGATCTTTCATGGGAACTGGAAATTCATAAAAAAGTATACAACCTAGATTGAGAGTCACATGTACAATGGGTCATGAAAGATTGGGGGAGATAGGAGACAGAATGTCAGTAAAGAAACATGAAGCAAGCAGAAAATTTCAGATAAAATGATGTTAGGCGAAATGAACCCCAAGATAAGGACACAAGTGGTTTTTTCTTTCTTGCCATTGTTTTCTATGTATTTATAAGGTGATTGTATTGTTGCTTTGTATGTCCCTCCCCCACAGTATAACTCCTGTTTTCACTCTATTTGATGTTCGTATCATTTGGGAAGGGGAAGGGAAAAAAACAAATTGTTTAAATAGGGATGCAGGTGGACCCATTGCAACCATGAGACATACAAAATGCTATGTTGAAAAACAACTTTACATCTTTGGTGGGGGCGGAGTGGGGAGGAGGGATGGGGGAGGTGTAGTTGTGGAGATGGTAGGGCAGGGATGGTAGGGGAAAAACAAAGGAGGAGGCTACAATGCTTGATAAGAAATGTACTCATTACCTTGTTCATGTAATTGTAACCCCCCTGTACGGTATTTTCACAATTAAAAAATTTATTAAAAAGAAAAAAGAAACAAGGCAAGGGGAAAGTTTGGTGTAAGCCTATGTGGCTAACCTCATGAACACAATCTTTGGAGATTGTTTTCTAGAATTAATAAGAAACAAAAGACTAAACCAAAGCCTTACCATATGGAACCAACTTCTAAAATTATTGCCCAAAATTTAATTTGAGTTTAGTGTAAACACCTATAAAAGATCTCATTTATCCCCATTTTCTGTGGAAAACCCCAAAGCAATTTTCTTAGTACCAGGTATCTAGCTCACAAAATCAGTGAAAACCACACAGGCATCTATTCTCAGTACACAATGGAAGAATATAATACATTTGGAGAAAAAAATGCAGTCCCACTTACAATAATAAAAGTAATCCCTCTTTAATTATTAGAGGCATTCTGAATTTCAAATCCAAATGAATCTTGAAATGTAAAAAGCTCCAATGACAAAAAGTACTGAATATCCATAGTGGGTTATCTGTTTTCAGAGTTAGAGAACAAAAGCAGAATACAAGTTTTAAAAAACAACTAGATTTTAGCTGTAAAGCATATTTTTCTCTTCTGGACTCAGAAAAGCAGTTTACTAAACTTTACAGACATATTGCTTTATATTTAGGCCCATATATGTATCTGAGTATATGTAGGTAGAAAATATAGAGAGAGAAGGAGGAGAGAGGGAAAAGGGAGAGAAAGGCAAAGAGAAGTAGGGAGAAAGGAAAGCGAAAGAGAGAAAGACAGACACAGACACAGAAGGAGAGATAACCCTACCAACCTATAAACTCAAGATTTGGTGAGATTGAGAATAGGGAATGTAGCTTTATTTATTTTCTGGTACTGGGGCTTGAACTCAGGGCCTGGGTACTGTCTCTGAGCTTTTGTGCTCAAGGAGAAAGCTCTACCACTTGAGTAATCAGTTGTCAGTTTGTCAAGTAGCTAGGATTACAGGTCTGAACCACCAGCTCCTGGCTAAAAGTAGCTGTAAAAAAAGAAAGAAGTCATTTAATTTTATTGGGAAGAAACTACAGAAAGAAAAATTAAACCCCTCCCTCATCTTACCAAATACTAGTAAACTTGTCTCATCTCATTGTAATAAGCTATTTCTGATAAACATTCAGACAGGTCAAATGGCTACTCCCTTTTAAGGCATCCTTGCTAGGGTGGCATTTGGGTGTGAGAAGTAGGTAACCATGACTCACATCATTGAGGGAGCAGCCTTGGTCTTTCTGCTCTACTTCCCTTTTGATTTCTCATTCCAAAAAGCAGCCTCTGTCCTCACTGGCATGGGCGTGAGTGGTGACCACCTCACCCACTATCTGTTCTCTTCTGAAAGTGTTAGGATTTCTCTCAGTAAACCTGTCCAACCCTGCTGTCCAGGACTCCTACTTCTTATCTCATTGGAGTTACACATGCAGTAAAGTTTACCTATGATGTCCATTTAATCAGGTATTAAGCTCTTCCTTCTGCATTTCCCAACTGGGAATGAGAACTTTTCAAATCCCTTCTATCATACAGGTCAGGAAGATGATTCATGGCAGTTATCTTTGGCCTCTCTTTGCCTAAATACTGCATACAGTCATCTCTGATTGATAATGAGAAGGGAGTCAAAGACATATCTACACTTGAACAATACTGAAGAAAAAACTGCAATAGAATTGAATTTAAATAATAACCCTCTAAAATTGTGGCATGCTCACAGGTACATGGTAATCTACTCTAACAATCTTCCTCCCAAAGGTACCCAAGAGGAAAAGAGACAGAACTCCCCAGCTTCTGGGTTCTATCTCCTTTATGTATTACTTTCATCTCATTCACCTTTCCACCTCCACACCCTAAAAGGTTAAGGCCAAATAGAGTGATTTTATCAAGGCTTTGACATCCCTGGGTAATGTCCTCCTCTCCAGTTCTTCATGTTTCTGCTTTGTGCCTCCAAAACAAAGTTTCTCCTCCATACCTGTATAAGAATGTCGCTTATACTATAACCCATACACACACACACACACACACACACACACACACACACACACACGCATTCAACTTAAGCTAAATAATAATTTCTTTATTTTCAGAGTGACCTAAGTACACAAAGCAAAAAAAATTGATAGGATACGAAAAGTAGGATAACTTTAGTAATATGCATAGCTGGATACTGGTGGCTCACAACTATAATCCTACTCAGGAGACAGACCTGGAGGACTGCATTTCTAAGCCAGCACTGGCAAAAAATTCACAAGATGCCATCTTCAATTAACTAAAAAAAGCATAGCTCTGGAGGTATGGCTCAAGTATTAAACTGCTAGACATGACCTTGGACTGGGAGTTACACCATTGCTTCCCTCGGTCTCAGTCCTGCAAACTCAGATTGAATTACACTATCAGTTTTCTGGTCCTGCATGCAGATGGTAGATGGCGGGACTTGTATCATATGAGTCAGTTGACGTAATATATTCTCATATTTGTATCCCTACCTTTATATATCTATCCTGTTGATTCTGATTCTCTGAAGAATGCTTAACTTAATACACACTCTTACAACGAAGACTTGTTAGTTCCAGAGATCCAGCAAAAGTGAAAAAAACTTTACATTCCACTAATTGTTCTTTCAGTCATGTTGATAGACGAGTTCTTTCCTTTTCAACAAACACACCAGCTTCTGCTTTAGAAGGTTTGTAGTTACAATTTTTTAAATTTTTATTGTGAAAATACTGTACAGAGGGGTTACAATTACATGGGCAAGGTAATGAGTACATTTCTTATCAAGCATTGTTGCCTCCTCCTTATATGACTCTTTGTTGCTTTCCTACAGATCGCCTTTCAAATGTAACATCCTCTCAAATCCTTCCCTACTCACCTAGTGCAATATAATTCTGTCCTATCATCCTCTGGCCCTACCACTCTGACACATCATCCATTTGTCTATTTTTGTACATGGGCTAGATTTTTAAGTGTTTGTTAGTTGTTTGCTATATGTTAACCCTCTCCAGACACAACATATCATTCTTACACTGGTCAAGTGACTTTGTCATTTAATGTATCTGTGTCTAGTTGATTTCATGTTAAAAACAGATTAATAATATCTCAGAATGCTTAATTGAGATAATACATTTAGGATTGTATCCAGGACAGATCAACACAAGAAAACAAGTAACTGGATCCAATAACCACTTGACTGTCTTCCAAAGGAATATGCAATAATTATAGTATAATACCTTTTAACTAAAGCCAATTTCTTTTTGAAATCTCTGCTTACAATCCCAGTCCTCACACAATGATGAAGAGGGCAAATCACAAAGTTACTTCTTACCCTACAAATGCACATGATTTTCTTCTGTAAAGCTCAGGGCTTGAGACCATTTTTTTAACCAGTTTCCTCTCTAGCCCCCATACCTTTGCTGGTTTCAAAATGTTAATGGCTCCATCAATGACCATATAGGTTATCCTCTTCACAGGCCATTCTCAGGATGATGAGTTATGACAGGATGGCTCACTAGACAGAAATTACAATGCTTGTTGCAAAGACTCTGAAGAAGGTAGTAGCGATGAGTCCACAGGGCCTTTTGGATATCTCTGAACTACAACATGCAGGTGTCTGCTCCTAAAGGTGGTCCAGATTAAACTACTTGGAAAGTGGGGAAACAATTGCTAAAAATAATAAAAGAAAAACAAAGTGTGATCCTTTATCTAAAGCACAACACAAGTCTTGTACCATCTTTTCAATTCAATATGTAAAATGCCCTAAAAGTTTATAGATTTTTAACCTAAGATTATTTCAATACTCCAGACCAACTAGTTGAACAAAATTCACAGTCCCTGGTGACCTTCTGAAAATGTTGTATATTTACAATGGTAAATAGAAAATAAATTATAGAGACTAATTGCAAAACAGATCTATAATACTGACCAAACCAAGATAAGAAGGACTTCATTATTACACTAAAATCTAGAATTTAAAAAATTCTGAAACTTAAGACAAAATGCTTAAAATCATGATGAAAGAACAGTTTTTGTTAGAAATGATAGAATATAAAGGAGATATTTTTCTTCAATAAGATGTGCCAAAGGGGAAAAAAATGTGGCAAAGGACAGAGCAAAGTTAAACAAAACAAGGTTCTGAACTAGAATAGAAAGTATACAAATTTCCTTCCCAATTAATTTACTCCAAATTCCAAAACCTTATGCTCTCTTTTACTGAATTCATTACAAAATTTTAGGAGTCCAGAGTAAAAGCTACTGAATGTTACAGATATGATCTTATGTAGGAATATTATTTTAGCTAATCCACTGATAGTCAAGAGGATTGTTTTCTATTCTCATTCCATAATGCAAATTTGGTTTCTGACATTAAAAAGAATGCTCTCAGCCAGGTATGGTAATTCACAGCTGTAATCTCAAAACTCAGGCTGAAATAGGCAGACTGCAAATCCTAGGCCAGCTTGGCCTATATTAGGAAAGCATGCTTCCAAAATAAAGAAAAGAATGCCCCATAAAGGGCAAGGGAATCCTCTATAATGTACCCCCCCACAAGGGGGTATGAATGAGCCATGACTGGTTTTCAACAGTTTAGGCCCCTTAGTTGGTTTCAAAATCAGGCTACATTTGAAAAAGAAATGTAGGGACTGATGATCATAATACATGCCTATAATCTAGTTCTTGGGGAGGTAGAGATGGGCAGATTGGTCCAAGACAACCAGGCAAAGTTAACTCAAGGCCTTATCTGAAAAAAAATTTAAATGAATCTGGATGTTTGTAGATATGAAAATGTCACAATGAAAACACCTCCCTTGTACAGCTTAACAAAATAAATGAATTCTTTTTAACTATATAAGAAACATAGACTTAGGTTATAGCTCAAGTGTTAGACTGGTTAAGGCCTAGAGTTCAATCCTCAGTATCTCCACCCAAAAAAAATACAAACAAAAGAAAGCCTGTAAATGTTGCTTTCTCCTCAAGACTAACAAACCAGACTACATACTAGACCACAATACTCCATCTTAGAATTGAATATACTCCAAAATGAGATGCAGACCTGAGCATTTGCAAACCTGTAACATTGGGAGCATAGCTGTGAGATAGCTGAATCAGTGTTAGTGGGATTTTGTTGTTTGTTTTTTTATAACAACAAGCTGTTCATTACATCGAATTTCAGAAAATGTTTTACTTTTCTCTGATATCTTCTGTCATGTACATTTCTTGCAATATGCATCTATTGTTTCTATCTCTCTCCAACATCTAATGTCTTTCTCCTGGAAAAGTACTTTGATGTTTCCAAGAGAACCATCTTTGTTCAGTCCCTGGCCTCTACTACTGAATCTAACATAAATGTAGAGTCCAGACAGAGCATCTTATCTTTCTGGGAACACAAGATGACTTTGGAAAGGACATACGAAGCTGACTGTACATCCAAGATGTACCACTTAAGTGGACATCACATTGGGTCAGACACAGGAAAGTACCCGAGCAAAGCAGTTAAGCTCATTCTAGTATTTTCCACAGATGTATTACAGCTGAGATTTTTTTCCATTGGACTACAGTTAGTAAAAATTTAAAGTAAAACTATACCTTGATTCACTGAAACCAGCCAGTTTACTTTCTGTGAGAAGTCTGAGTCAATGCAGATAAAAATCATAGCCAATAAATGAAATTCTTCTTGAATTATTTGACTTCCTGGTATCTAGCTATGCTTTGAGATGTTTTGCCAAATTTGCAGTTACAGGGTTAAGTTAATATTTCTCTTTTATTGTTGCCTTTGTCAGTTGGGTTTTGTATCATCTAGACTTAATTTTTTCTCTCAATATATAGCTCCAAGGCTTGTCTCAAATGTCAGAATCTTATATCTTAACAATCAAGCAAATAAAAACAAAAATCACAGAATTATTTCAACAGACAGTAGTTGGAAATTTTGCCTCTTAGACCAGATTCCTGAGAAAACAAGTAATTAACCTTGTGTTTCATGGCTGAGAAGGAAGGTTATTAAAATCTTTCTCAGTAACGTAACACACATTAACGACATGAATCCATTTAAATAAGTGGTTATACATGCTTAAACAATGCACTTATTCTTCAAAGATAAGATTCCACACAAAATGAATAATTCAGCAAGTTTTAATTGTACATTATCATAATTTTCAGATTTTAAAAAATATTCTAGAATAGACTTATTTTCATGTTTCCAAAATTGTTTATTCATCCACTTATTCATTTAAGAAATATTTAATGGGGGAAGGGATCATGGGAGAACAACAAGGGAAGGGGTAACAATACTGGACAAGAAATGTACTCTGCCTTACTCATGTAACTGTAACCCCTCTGTACAGCATCTTTACAATAAAATAAAATTTTAAAAAGAAGTATTTAATGGACACCAGCAGAAAAGTCATTTCACTTCCTGCCGAATGGACAATACCTACATAGACTAATAAGGACTTACTTGTCTCTTGACCCAATGGGCTATTTGTATTCATTGGTACTTACTTTTCAAGAATGATAAGAAGGGGAAAAAGAGATGAAAATCTTTTCAGCTAAATGTCATCACTTGTAAATAATATTAGTGGTGGTTAGGTGGAAAAATACTTTTAAATGAATAGTATAAAATTCGGAGAGTATTTTTCATTTCCATTTTCTTCTGATTTCCTTTTCACCCATTCTAATAAATCATCGTTAATTGGCTATATTCCAATTGGAAAGATGTGTCCAAAAGTCCAGGTTATAATATTCATTAAATTTCAAACATTGTCACCACTCAAATACTTTTGTCTACACAAGAATTGAAAGAATACAACCTACAAAATTATCTAAATTATTCATAATTCAAATCAAGTGTCCTAATTATTGGTATATAGTGATGTTAATGGTAATCATAACATTGTAACTGCTTTTACTTTGGGAAATTCAATAAGATCAAGCAGGTTGAAAATTGCATTCTAAACTATGGATCCAAGAAATCAAAAATCAGAATCCTCATAACTTCACTCCCAACCACGTGAAGGAAAGTGGAATTTATTACTAATAGTTGCAATCATGTTTTAAAGGCAAAAGGAAAAATACTGTAAACAAAGCAGGAAAATATTTTTGGTATGTCATATAAACACCCAAACAATTATCTTAAAATGTAATCTTCATGTGACTTATTAAAGTAGATTACATTTTAATGTGCATTCCAATTTGCACATTATAGAAAGCACTCTATATGCAATGTTAACCGTGTGACCGGCCTGAAAACCTGCACAACTGAAGATATAAAAAAAGAAGAAAAAACCTCTGCTATCTTTCCCTAAATGGATGTATTTGGTGTTGATAGTCAGATACAGTTTTCACCTTTATCCCAGCTTGTTTCTGACCCAGTGGGTTAGTGTTAATCACCACTGTAGGCACCAATAATTTCCCCATATGTGGAATTTGATAAGTTAGAGCACCCACTTCAATTCAAGAAGATTCCAGCTGACTATCCAGTTATCGCTATGGACAGCTTCAAGCACATCCATGGCTGGCCTTGTATTCTTAGCTTTATCAAGCGCTTTGCACTTTTTGTCTTTTATCTCTTAATTGAGACCTGACTGCAAAAAATGCCTATCTCTTCAACTGGGTTGCATTAAGCATTAACTTTAACTGCTTTTGGTACTTGAGGTACAGAATGCGGGGGGGGGAGGGGGAGGGAGAGCTTAAGCTGTGTAGAGTGGAAAATCTTCCCAAATCTCTATTTATAAATTGTGTAAATGCTACAGCATTTTTTTAAGTAAATAAATCTTTATCTCTTTCTCAGGTTAAAAAAAATGCTTATGTTACCAACTGGAAGAAAGTTTATGAACCTTCCATCTTATTTGTCAGTAATAATAATCCTACAATTCTGGTCAAAAGAGATAATATTTAGTTTGAGTAAATAACTCAGTAACAATGGGAGAGAAAGAACTCTGCATTTCATGTCTGCAATGTCTATGGACTCCTTTTTTTCTGAGGAGAGGAAATATGTTTTTATCTGAGCAGAGAATACACAAAAAAATTCAGGTATTTGGAATAGCTTGAATAGGTTCTAAGTCTTGCAATTTTCTTTTCTAAGAGTTTTCTATCTCTAAACATCACCCAATTTGAACTGTTTTGTGAAAGCTTGAAAGCTGTATCTGTGCCTATTTCCTCTTTCTATCCCAATTTTCTGCATCTAGTATACATTCAACTAATGCTCACTGTATCAAATGGCCAACAGTTGAGGTCTTTCTCATCACACACAAAACCTTTCAGTGACTCCCTAAGGTATTTATCTGTGAGAGATGCCAATTTCTGCCATCACTGTGACTTTTAGGAGGGGTATTATTTTGTGAAAATATTAAAGTAATACTGGAAAATACATATCATAAATAACAGCAATAAGTTTAGGTAGTAGTATTGAGAAAGCAAAACTCTAAGAGAATAAAAAGATAACTTTCGAGAAAGTAAGCTTAAATTTCACTAATTAAAACATGCTATTCAATTTTTACACAAGTGTCTGAAACCTAAAAATAAATATTAAACATTATTGTTTAGATATTCCTTAGTCAAACTATCTTCAGCTAAACATGAGTCTGGACAAGCGATGCTTCCCCAAGAATCTATATTAAATTAACTCATAAATCTCATTGTATCTAAAGATTGAAAATAAATTTAAAGAAACAGGATTCCAGAAATTACAAAAACACATCATTATTGGTACCTATGGAATAGTTGTTACATAAAATTAACGTTATTAATAGTAAAAGTAAATGTCCCCATGGTGTCTAATTGCAGTTAAAAATTCAGTGAAAGAAGGAACATAAATTGAAAGGTATCACAAGAGGCATCTCAATAGCCTCTTGTTTCAATCAGAAGTAATGGCTAGATCTAAAAAGTTAATTGTTACCAAAGATATAAGAAGGAAATGAAAAGAGAATCAGAATACTAATGATAAATATGTTCAGTCCAAATGAGGAGAAAATTTATCCTCCACATTTCATGTGATATCAGAGCTTGACAAAACAAACTAACTTAATGATTCACTTGTTCATTCATTTGTTCATTTCATGAATTTCTGAGCAGTTCCCAGGTGGAAGGCAAGGCATAATGAAATGATCGTGCATACTAGGCAGCCCACTAGGCAGAGTTGGTGAGGCAGGCTGCTTATAATTAAAATGGGGAATCATGAAAATTGGAACCCAGGGAGTTTTACAAGCAATGTTAATTGACAGCAAATAACAGTGCCTGTTTATCAACATTCCAACTACAATGGAAGACGGATTTCCCATCTCGTTTATATAATTATTCATTGGTCAGATATATTCTTCTTCCTTTGTGCCCACCCAGACCAAGCCCAATTTCTACAAGAATTACCAGGTAACAGAA
Source organism: Dipodomys ordii (assembly GCF_000151885.1). NCBI lineage: Eukaryota > Metazoa > Chordata > Mammalia > Rodentia > Heteromyidae > Dipodomys > Dipodomys ordii. The sequence goes on from NW_012267221.1 coordinate 8,598,661, forward strand.
CTGCCATTCTCTCATAATATCTACTCATAATACGAAGATCAGTAATGTTATTAAGTAGTGTTATTAATATTTTTGAAAACATGAAGAAAGTGTGTAAAGAAGTAGACTTTTTGTTAACTTTTAACTCCAAATCTTAAATCCCCATCCCAGTTAAAAGTAAAGACAAAATGCTCTCATTTTATTGTTTTCTTATAGGCTCATAAAATTTTAGCTTTGTGTTACTTTTTCAAAGACTCTATTAAACTTGATCCATGAGACCAGTAGACTGCCACAAACTCATAAAATCTTTTCAAAGAATTGCTGCCTGGCAGTGGAAATTGAATGGCAATTTCTAAGAATCAAGCTAATGGCTTAAACTATAGAAAATGTGAAGCGTCCTAATAGATAATTTAGGACATTCTCCCTCCTCCACCTCCCCCCCCACCACCAGAGAAAATGAACCTGAGCTTGAATAAAATTGCACCAAGATCTTATTAATCTTCTGTCTGTAAAAGCTCAATTTTCCTAAGCAGTGGGCTGTGGTACACATACCCTATTTAAACTCTATGCTTAAAATGTTCATATTTTGGAGCTAAAAGTTCTGCACCTTTTTGACTATGTGGACACTTGTATTATTGTCAGCTTCAAGAGTTAAATATTCCAGCAGGAATTTGTTACTACACAGCGGTACATAATGCCTGAAAACCCCCTGCACCAATATTGCTCTCAAATTGGCAGCAAGTGAACAAGGGACATGAAGAATGCTTCAGCACAGTAACCTATCCTTCCTTCTCTCCTGGGAGCCACTTGGCCAGCTCTCATCCTCATAATTATAATAAATTTGACATTTCATAGATAATATTGATTTCTGTATTTTAGCATTTCACCATAGGTGACAGTCTAGCGTCAAGAATGAAATTTCTATTGATCTCCTGCGCATTAATCTCTCATGTGTATGTGATCATTTTTATAAGACCTTTTACTGCACATAAATCAATATTTCATATTTCCAGCTATGCCAGAGGAGATGTCATATTTGTAAACTGTGAGTTGACACCTGCAATTCCTTCCTGTTCAGCTTCAACTGTTCAGTAACAGTCGATTCAGGGTTGGGAAAGGATCAAGCTAAAGAAACAAGGTAGATGAAAGGCATGAATGTAGACTAGAGTAATTAGCTTAATGAACAAAGAAGCCATATAAGGGAAATAGAAGTGAAATAATGTTTCCTCTAAAAAAATGCTTCTGTGGACATAAGCATCTGTAAAACAGCTTAGATTCTCATGCTTGCTGAGGAGCTAATACTAGATTTAAGTGTCTATTTTATTAAGGAAAACTGAAATGCACTAAAATGATGGCTTTAAAAGAATTATCTTGTTGGATAGAAAATTCAAGAATAAATTCAAGAATATGTAACATATAAATATCTGATCTTTTTACCCACAACTGTAATAATATATAAATATCAGTTATGTATTTTAGGGATCATTATTTGCTTCCTCGTTTAGCAAAATATTATAAATTTTATATTTAACAACATTTATATTCCAACAGCATGACATTTATTTTTTAAATTTCTGATTAATAAAAGTATAATAATATTGTGAACTGAATGAGACCTCTACATTTTTAACAAGTAAATTTTTAACAAGTAAGCTTTTCATTCTGTATGAAGACACTACTCACAACTGTTTTGATATCTGTTGATGTACTTTCTTATTTCAATGCCCGCTAGCAAGGTATTGTACACCTGGATATAGCATATTAATCTGTATACTAGACTCTTATGTCATAATTTTCAAAACTATTCTCTGCCTATTAAATAATTGGAGTTTATAATATATTTTAAGGTTTTTTGAATAAATCAAACCACTAGACACAAACTAGTCTATTTGGATGTTTATGTTTCTATCTACAATTTTTCCTTGGCAACTCTTACACTTTCTGATAGAGGTCATTAAATGCAAAAGTCAATTTGGACATGGTCTAATATAAATGAGAAGGTATGGAGAAGAGAATGCTATTCTGCATAGCATTAACATTTATTCTCTACAAAATTGCTATTCTACATATTTAGAGAAGTTCAGAACTTTAAACCTTGTGCAATAAACATTTTCAGAATCTGACAAAGATGCTTTTAATTCAATAAAGTGTTTGCTGGCTTAAAAAAGAACTATTTTTCTCAGATAAAAGTAGGCTTGGAAATGTCCACTTTCTCGCAATTTCCTATAGTAACTATTGACACTCTATTATTTCAAATTATATGTCGTTTCACTAGAAGGAAATGCTGCTCTTGCTTATTTCTTAAAGGCCAATCCTTTTTGCTGGTTTCTGAAACATGTTCTTGGCCATAAAATATGTCAGCAAATGACTGTTTCAACCATCATGACAGACACATTATGAGGACTAGTGCATAAGTGAGTGTGTTTGAATAGTCGTGTCCATTATTTTTACTGAAGGAACACAATTAAAACAATTGAAGTGGCTACTAGGGCACTCTTGAGGAAAAGTAAGCTAGTGAAATTTATCTTCACAAATAATTTAGTTTACTTGTGTCAAAAGAATTGCCAGAGAGCTTTACACGTTACAAAATTTGTTTTGCGTTAAAGTAAATTAAAGTTCCAAAAAGCTGGATTTTTATACACAACATTTTAAAACTTTGACTTTTGATATCTAAGTTGACTGGGTATGGTGCTTTCATTTGACTTAATTAGTTCTCATTGTGCATTTTGACATTTTATTTCTTTAGAGTGAAACCTCAAAGCCTAAATGACCACCTACACTCCTTGCCAAAACCTCTTCTGAAGCAGCCTAATAAAGAATTAAAACTTCACTCTTGTAAGGAAAAATTAGTCTCCTAATGTCATGATCAGAAACTTTGAGCAAGTATAAGATATATGAAGTAATGCCTCAAAATTATACGGGGCATGTTTAATACAGTATTGAAATTTTCACTTGGTAATTGCGCTATTTTTTTAAACTACTTTATATTTCAGAATCCATAAAGACTTTCCCCGGACAAAAACCTTCATTACATCTTCTGCCATGAATCTTTTCCTCGTTGCCTTAACATAATATTTACTATTTTTGTAAGGTTACTTTGTACATCTTTTGATTCTCATAGCCTTTATGAGAACTTACATGCAACTCTACTGGGATTCTAAGAATGTAAAATTTTAGTTTTTTTTCTATAAGTTGAGAAATGATTAAACAAATATACAGATATTTATAGAATAAATAAATAATGATCATTGGCACATCAAAATGTCATGCCACACAATGTAAAAAAACATTCATTTATATAGAAGTCAGTAAATTATCTAGCAATTATAATACAAGAATTTTTTTTTGCTTTACCCCATACAGAATAGTAGTTTTAATTCTGAGATACTCTATGGATTCTGTGTTTTTAAAATATACATGTTGTTTAATATAGAAAAAATAAAAAGTTCAGATAATTATATTCAGATTATGTCTTTAAGATTGTATTCATCTACAATAGCATTGTTTTTCTAAATAAATTATGAAAACTATCTTTTTCTTTAAGTTGATGTTAGGGGAATGAACCCCAAGATAAGTATCCAAATGTTTTTTGGGTTTTTTTTTCCTTTCATGTGATTGCTTCTAACATATTTATAAGATTATTTCTTTGTTGTTTTGTATGTCTCTTCCCCACAGTATAACCCCTGCTTTCACTGTATTTGATGTTAGTATAATTTGTGGAGGGGAAGGGAAAAAACAAATAGTTTAACTAGTGATACAGGTGGACCCATTGCAACAATGAGATGTACAAGTCGTTATGTCGAAAAACGAACTTAACAACTCTGATGGGGGATGGGGGGAGGAACCAGTGGAGAAGGGGGAAGGAGTATGGAAAGGGATGGGAAGGAGAAACAAAGAGGAGGCAACAATGCTTGATAAGAAATGTACGCATTATCTTGCCCATGTAATTGTAACTCCTCTGTACAGTATTCTCACAATAAAAAGAAAACTACCTTTTTCTTTAAATTTATTTGTGTCATATGACATATGAACTTTACTAATCTCATAAAGTACTTTCACATCCATTACTTCATTTCATCATCACAATAGATCCTAAAAAGAGGCATTATGAGTGTATCAAGTTTTAATATAAGCATGTAGATATTGAATAAATCTTTTATTTATTTTGCCTTAATATTTAAAACATATTTCCTATTTTTAATTTTATAACTTTTATAAGTCAAAATCATAAATTCTGACAAAAATTACATACAAAATTATTTGAAATCAGATATAATCTTACAGTGAAATTTAAAACCTATAAAGTAAATATTGATCACACAATTTTAAAAGTATAATTATTCTGATTATTAAAACTATACAATTGAAAAAATCGGGAACAAAGTTCCAATTGTAAAATTTGATATGTACGAAACAAGTGTCAACTTTTCACATAAACAGCCCCAGATAATCCTTACCTGTAATAAGAAATTATATACTCAAGGATGACATAGACATTGACAGAAAGTACGATGTAATCAGGAAGGGTAAAATCAGTGTTATGATAGGGTTTCTAATTATATATAAAGACAATTTTTCAGCATTTACCATTTACAATGCCAAGATAGTGTTAGCTGCTTAAAACTTGAGAAATTGGTACACTGAAGCAATCCAAATTTTCAAGATTAATATTTCATAATTTACTACTTAAATTGTCTGCAATTATATATAAAAGAATAAGTAGCATATCAAATAACATGGCAAATTTTTAAAGGATTTTCCAAGGCACATTTATCACAAAGCATTCTCCATTGTCAAGTTGTCAATGTTGACCACGCGTTAAAGAAAATATTAGATTTGGATTTCCATGTGATTTCCAAGAAATGTTTTAAAAATGAAGCCTTGGAAGATATTAGGATTAAGCTGGAACTTGAGAGGCAGGGGTAAAGTCAAATTGTCTACCTGTAGACAAATGAAGAGAGGAAAGGTGGGAGAATACACTCATAATATTCGATGCATGTATGTGAAAATGTGATTAGGAAAATCAAAGAGACAGGTGAACCAGGAGAGACTGGGAAGCATGATGAAAGAGGTAACATTGATTAAAATGCAGCATGCTCAGAAACTGACATGGTTCAATTAAAATCACTTTATACAATTAATTAAAGATAATAAAAATGAAATAAATTATTTTAAAAATAAATATATACATTAAGAATGACCAATAAATATGTTTTTTACCATGAATAATATGGGAACTTGTTTCTGTATATGAAAACAAAAAAAATATGGAAAGTGATTTTGTTACTTCAGTAGTTTCTTCAATGCTAAAACTGCATAAAAGAAGGGATATTCATGTTTATTATAATCATAACAAAGTTGGAAATATTTTTGTCTGTATTTGACCCATAGAATCTCCAACAAAATTCTTGTGTAGATTCTGGTCACCCAAGATTAAAAAGTTAAGAGGAAACATACAGGATTTACTCAAACGAAAGTTAAACATTATATATATATATATATATATATATATATACAGATATTTCTTGAGCTGGGAGCTAGAGGCTCGAGGCTGTAATCCTAACTAGTCAAGAACCTGAGATCTAATAGATTGCTGTACAAAGCAAAGAGTCTGTGTAACTCTTATCTCCAATTAATTACCCAAAAAGTTGAAAGTGGAGCTGTGGATCAAGTGGTAGATTGCTTCCCTTGGTGGGTGGGGGAAGCAAAGCTCAGGAACAGCACCCAGGCTCTGAGTTCATGCCTCAGGACTAGCACCAAAGGTATTTCTTGAGATAATTTGACAAATAAATTAGCACATAAAGATGTACTCCTAAATATAATTAAAAGGATAGACAATTTAAATAATTATTTGTTTTAAGAATGATGAGATCTACATTTTTTAGTTTATCACCCTATTTGTTATATTTTATAAGAGAATAAATAAGAATCAAGCATATATACATAGCAAAAATTTTCGTTTAATAAAGGCACATAAACATGATAAAGTCACATTTGTGCTTGCATGACTATGTGAACATCCTTGAATCATATGCTGAGAAATCACGAAACAATAAAGCAATGTTTTCACTAGTCCCGTTTTATCTGAGGGTCCAGTTCATGTTCAAGATACTAGAGTGCCAGTCCCCATCTCGCTGGAGAAACACTATAGCAAGTGATTGGAAAATGTACATTTGGAACCAGACTCCTAGGTTTGAATCCAGTTCCTGTCCCTCACTAGTAAAAGGCTTGTTTCTCTGTATCTTGGTTTCTCCTCTAAAGAACGTGTCTTACATCTAGCTTTGTGTTTTTGAAGTGTAATAAGAGTAACAATCCTGAGATGAGTAGATGACTCTACAAACATTAGCTAAGATTCACATTCATTCTCCACTGTTCCACACAACTTCTAGGGTTATCTATTGAGTCCAATTCTGTCAGAACATTTTTTTTATCACTTCTATCACTATCACAGAATCACTACCAAATATGGGCCTCCTGGGCATAAAACAAAAATTGCATTTTCAGGGTAAATATTTGTTGAATGTTTTCAGAATACCCTATGATTTCCAAAGCAATGTGAATGTAGGGCTTAACAATACCCATGCCATTTTGGAACGTATATCTTGTCACCCATGGTTATATTCAACACTAAATTTAGCAGGCTAAATGTGGAGTCACTCAGTGAGTTGTTTTTTTTTAATGATTTTTATTTCTGAAGGCTGTTTCACAGTCAGCAGAAAGAAGAAATGAATAGTTTTCTGGTGACTCTTCAACAAAGAAATTTGTCTTGTTTTGTTCTTTTATTTAGTTTCTATTGAGAGTGTTTCCTCTTAAAAATTAGGAAACGAATATTGCACATATAATTGTATGTGTGTTTGTTTCTTTGTATGAGAATCATACAACTAGCATTTTGTGTTAAATGAAGTTTTAACAGAAAGCAAGAAAGGGAAAAATTTGGACTATGTTTCTTTTATTTAGAATTTAAACTTGGATATTTTAAATTTTTCCTCATGAGTTACCTTGAGAAACACAAAAAAGTGAGCATGGTGGTGCTCACCTATAATCCTAGATGTCAGTCTCAGGAGGATCCCAAGTTCGAGGCAAGTGTGAGCTAAGGGACAGCCTGAGCTAGATAACAAAAGTATCTCAAAAATTAAAAAAGAAAGAAGGATGGAAGGAAAAGGAAGAATAGAGGGAGAGGAAGAAGGAAAAAAGAAAAGGAAGGAGGTAAAGTGGTAAAGAGAAAGACAAATTCACCAATCATCAATGGAAAATATTAACTATGGTAAATATTGTGTAATCAATACTAAGTCCTTAAACTCAAGCCCAAATGTACACATTTAAACAATTTTCCTTTCAGAAAATGATGATATGTTTTACTGAGCCCATACAAGATATCCTTGAAAATCTAATTCTATATGCCACTGATGTAATTTCACAGACCAAGTGAACAGGACTGTTCAGCAAACCCACCAGTGTGATCTAGCCTAGTCAAGTTGTTTCCTAATGCAATCATCATAAAACAATGAAAATTATCCTTAAGGAATTTACATTGGTTGAAAAGAAAGGTTTTGGTGACATAAGAGACAAAATAGTAAGTAATAAAAATACAAAGTATACCTGTTTGCTAAATGAGCATGGCCAGACAGAAGTTACTCACATGCTTACAGCTATTGCAGTCTTTCTCCAAGGAAAGAACACACAGGGGAAACACAATGCTGAATTTATCTATGAAAGAGTACAATGTGATTTGGCACAATCTAGTGCTTTCAAAGGGAGTTACTTCAACAAGCATTTGTTTATTCCATGACACATTTCAACACAAGCAGTGTCCATATTCAATAGCCAATCATTTAGGATCTGTTCTTAGGGCAAGAAGAAATAGCAATTAAGTCCTGAAATTATTCAAAATTCAGTTTTTGTATCCCAAATTTATATATTTATATAATACATTAATTCATTTTCTCAAAATCATTTGGTCACTTGTTATATACTAATTGTGAAACCTGTTAGAGTGTAAAACACATACAAGCCTTATCCCCATGTAGCTTTCAATATTACAGAGTAGAAAATAAACATAATAAGAAATACCTAGTTATAGATTCTGATGGATGCAATGAAATTAATGGAGAGTAATGAGAGAGGAGCTTTACTCCGACTGTGTGGTCAGGGAAATTGTCTAGTGGTAAGTATTTGCAAACCAGATTAGAAAAAAGAGCATTTTGAAGAAAAAAAAACCTGAGAAGTCAGAGTATGTGTGAAGGACTTGAGATAACAAATCATAACAAATCATTTGTCTTGTACATAGAGCTAAAAGATCAATGGTGGAAACTTGATAAGAACTGAAAGATCTAGGTTAAAAAATAGAGAAAGAAGAAAATACTATCACATTCAGGTCATCAAGGTCATATATTTTAATCAGGAAATAACATTTTCAAATGTATGCTTTGAGACCATCGCAGCTGAGAGATTGGAAGAAAGCAAAAGTCAATTTTGAAATAATACTCACCATGCACAGAAATGCTATGAAAGTCTTGTTTATTATACTGACAATTTTAGACCACAGTCCTGGATTATTTCTATACAGGCTAAAGAAATAAAAATGCTTATTTTTCTTTTGAATTCCTATTCTGAATTACTAAAACTTAATGAATACCATTATCTTTATTCATGACTATGGATTGGTATAGTAATATACCAACTAAAACACTATCTAGTGGCTTATTGTTATACTCTGTACCACTCTGGGAAATGGAAAGTTACCTAAATTCATCATAGTCACCACTTGACATATAAAGAAGTTGCAGCCAGTTGCAGACAGAAAGATTATATAACTCTCCTAAAGATACATAGTGGTTTTGGCTTTGACTTTGTCCACCATTTTTGCCAAGCTCTTATTCTCTTCGTCATTGTAACATGGAGCTGGTCTTGGGCTACTCTAAGACTGAACTCTTCATCTGAAGATAACCAGGGTAATGTGAAAAAATGGGGGGTCTTCATCAAGATACATACCCTTGGGTTTTATTTCAACATTTTATCTTTATTCTTAGATCTACTTGTTTTAGTTATTTTCACCGAGAATTGTCTGTCTTTTTCAATTTAAAGCTTGCAAAACTATTTTAAAAGACTAGTTCAAATGTTGTCACTGAAAACAAGTTTGTGTCTTCACCACCCAGCTATGCCTACAAGATTTCTGGCTTCAATTGCTAGGTACAATGTGTTGACTTTTTACAGCTACAGGCTTTCTCTCATTGTAGAGCAAAGTTTAATTCTGATAGTATGAGACTAAGTATTTTTAGCAAATGAGTAATTGTGTCTTGCTGGTTATGACTAGTTTCTATGTGCCAACTTAAGCAATCACTGTGACTAGAGGAAAGTAATGGTCAGGTTACAGATCAGAATGACCAAATCAAATGTCTGATAATGTGAACAGGGGGTGGACACCTTCAGAAGATGGGGAAAGAGGAGGCAAACCACATTGAGTTTCCTAAATATGAAGAACACACTCAGAAATAAGAAGCATTTAAAAGAGAATGTTTGAGGAAAAGGTCCTTTACAAACTTCTGAGATAGTACTCAACAATAAAACAGAACTCCACAGATTTATATACAAATTAAAGTACCATTCTTTGTTTTGGATGAGTTGCGAACATTTTTCTATGAGAAGACATCCAGTTCCCACAGCAGACCTGATTGAGCTCCCTCCAACTAACTAGGGACCAAACACACACAAAGGCACTTGCTGGCCTGGGGACTCAGTGTGGGCTACCTACCCAGTTTGAACTAGTCCAAGCCAAGAGAGGGCTGCCACTAGTCAGGCACAAACAAGCCAAGTTGGAGCCTCAGCCCTGACAATCTCTGAACCCAAAAGATTAAATCACAATGAAAGATTAAAAGATTCATGAGCAATGGAGACAACAAACTAAATCCAAGAGCCAATAATAAACTAAGGAAGGACTCCAGTGAGAATGAAGAAGAGATGGAAGAAAAAAGAGCCATTAAAGAGATGCTCAATAAAATAAAAGGGGAGATGCAAAAATAACTTCAAGAGCACAAAAAATGAGAAAGCAGAAGAGGTACAGTAGAAGGAGGAAGAAGAGGAGGAGGAGGAAAAACACCAGCACAGTTCCAAGCATAGGTTATTTCTTTCCTCTACTGCTCCACAAAAGAGAGAGAGACAGAGACAGAGAGAAGACATCCTAACAATGAAACTTTCTTCTGCAACTAAAACCTAATATTCTTTATGCTGTGTGATAGGGGTCACTAAAGGGTTCAAAACACAAACATAAACATTTAGTAAATTTTATTCAACATTCTTCCAGAACACTATTTTTTAACTTTAACAATGATGTAATGGAAAAACAAAGCTATCATATAATCTTGCAATAACATGCCTGGGTATATAGCCAAAGGATTTAAGCCAGCATGCTATAGAGATACCTGCACACTCCTGTTTATTGAAACATTATTTACAATGCATGAAATCAACATATGTACCCATCAGCCAATGAACGGCTAAGAAAATGTGGCATGTATGTAGTATGTACTGTGAAGTTTTATTCAGCCTTAAAGAATGAAATCGTTTCATTTTCAAGAAAATAAATTGAACTGGATATCATCATGTTTAACCATGCCTGGGCTGGCTTTGAACCATGATCCTCAGATCTCAGCTTCCTTTGTAGCTAGGATTACAGGTGTAAGCCACCAGCGCCCCGCTTCAAAATATTTTTTTAATTTCATACAGACACACAATATGGCAGTAGACAGTAGCTTAAGCCTCAAAGATAATACTTGCGCCCTCTAATTCCATGCCTCATCAGTATCACTATACACAAAAATAAAAGCCTATCACATGATAAGCCAAGGCTATAAAGTCCTTCTAAAATTGTAACTAAGGGCCTGAGCATGTAACTCAGTGATACAGAATTTCCCTAAGTCTAAGTTTTGTATCTCCATACAAATTAAAACAGAAGTTTAAACTAAGGTCTACTGTCTATTTTCAGTCTACCTTATAATCATTCTGGAAAGAACTCTTTTTAAAAAAAAGAATGTGGACTGTTGATTTCTGTGGCCTAAGCATTAGAGGCCAGACACAAATATAACCCCTATCATCAATGCCCATACATTGAAACCCTTTAGCATATTTATTTTTTACTTCATTGTAGGTTCTTGCTGAATTAAAATTCAGTTTCCAGAATCTGTTACAAAGACAGGTTAAAATTATATCCTTTCTGGCTGTGTTAGGCTGACTAGAAATCTACTCTATCTCCTTCTAGGATACACAGCTCCTAAATCTGTCCAACATGTGAATGTCACTTTACATGCAACAGGGGCTTTTCTGAGGTTATTGGGCTTAAGCATATTGAGATAGACCAGGAGCCACTCACTTGTGCTTATAATCCTACCTATTCAGGAAGCTGAATATAAGGATCACAGTTGAAAGCCAGCCTTGGGCAGGAACATCCTATGAGATTCTTATCTCCAATTAACCACCAAGAAAAAGGTAGGGGGCGGTGAGCTGTGGCTAAAATGGTACAGTGCTAGCCTTGACCAGAAAGAAAAAAGGTTAGGGACAGTAACGAGGCCCTGATTTCAAAGCCTCAAGACCAGCACAAAAAAATTTAAAAAATTGAAATGGGCTGAGTACAGTGGTTCATACTTGTAATTCTAGCTATATAATCTAGTGCAATTGCCATTCCCGCTATAAGGAAAGCATCAATAGGAGGACTGCTGTCCAGGCCAGCCTGGACAAACATGCAAGACTATTTAAAAAATAACAAAAGCCAAAAGAGCCAGGGGTATATCTCAAGTGGTAGAGTGCCTGTCTAGCAAGTACAAGGCCCTGAGTTCACATCTGACTATCACCACCAAAAAGGAAAACAAAAACCATTGAGATAGGAAGGCCATTCTGGATTACCTTGGTTAAGCCCAAATACAGTCATGCATTTCATTTTTAATTATCATATATTAGAATTTCACTGTGATGTTTCCATAAATGCATAAAGTACAATTTGAACTAATTCAACTCCTCCATCATTTTCTCATTCCTTTCCTCCCTTTCCTCCTTTTTCAACCAGTGTTCAGTGGATTTTTTGTAAGTACCTTCATATTTAATATCCTTTGAGTCTCATCACCCTATGGTGTCACCTCTTTTCCTTCATCCCTTTATAAGAGAGAAGCAAAGGGAGGTTTGAAATAAAAAATAGAAATATGGTGACAGAAACAGAAATGAAAAACAGAAGAAATGCAACACTGGCCCATCAAATATGAATGCAAACATTCTCCAAAAGTGGGAAAGGCAAGCAAATGAATTTTACTACAGAATCTCTAGTTTCACTGTGGCCCTCAGAATTCCTTGATCAATGGCCAAGGAAGACTTGTTCAGACTCTAGACTACTGAACAATGTTCATGATTGGATCATGTCTGTTGCTTTAAGTAACAAAGTTTATGGAATTCATTACAGCAGCCACGGGAAAGTAATACACCCTGCTCTCCCAGAGGGAATATGAAAGAGAGAGAATTTCAAGTCACTGTTATCCTTGTAGTGGTAATGCATAGGCACAGATGATTTACAGTAGTTTCCAAGGATTCTGTCCTCACCCCTTTCTAGCTGACATCAACTGAGTCCATTGGCAGAGGATAGCTGCAATTCCTGTGAATTTGTCATTTTTGAAGCCTAGAAACAGCTTTCTATGACTTCTATCACACAGTCAGATCTTCCTAGTGATTTTAAACTCCCAAATTTATAACCTTCCTGTTGAAAACAGACAGCTTCTTCTTTTCCTGACAAAACTTTGAGTAATAACACACATGTTCTAAAAAGAGAGTGGCTTTGTTGGAATAAATATAAAATTTGCTTCCAACCCAAGAATGGTGACTCATGCCTGTAAGCCCAGCTACTCCAGGGATGAATGCAGAAGGATCTTGAGTTCAAGGTCATCCTGGAAATAGTTCATGAGACTCTCATAAACAAAATTAAAACAGAACTAGGAGAATGGCTTCATTAATTAGAGCACTTGCCTAGAAAATGAAAGGCATAAAAAAGATAACATTTGATATTTATTTATTTTCCTATTCATTCAAAATATTCAGTAAGCATTAACTCGGAGAGATACAATACAAAAATGAACACAAATATTACCAGCTCCTCTGGGACACAGCAAAGGCAGTACTCAGAGGCAAGTTTATAGCTGTGAGTTCCTACATCAACAAGTTGGAGAGATATGAAACCAACAATTTAATGAGACATCTGAACCTCCTTGAAAAAGAGCAGCAAGCTAAACCCCAATCCAGTAGATGGAAAGATATTATTAAAATTAAATCAGAATTAAACAAATTAGAATCCAAAAGAACCATAAAAAAATCAACTAAACAAAAAGTTGGTTCTTCGAAAAAATTAACAAAATTGAGAGACCCTTAGCAAATCTTATCAGAAAAAGAAGAGAACACACCCAAATAAACAAAATCAGATATGAGAATGGAAATATCACTACAGAAACAACCAAGATTCAGAACATTATAAGAGAATACTTCTCAAAACTTTATTCTAATAAGTTTGAGAACCTGGCAGAATTGGACCTTTTCCTAGCAAATATCGACATGCTGAAACGAAATCAAAATGAGTTAAACCAACTTAACAGGCCCATATCAAGCATTACAATAGAAACAGCAATAAGAGACCTCCCATCTAAGGAAAACCCAGGTCCAGATGGATTTACAGCAGAATTCTGCAAGGCCTTCAAAGCAGAGTTCACACCAATACTTCTCCAACTCTTCAGTGAAATTGATTGAGAAAGTTCACTACCGAACTCATTCTATGAAGCCATCATAACCCTCATCCCAAAACCAGGCAAGGACTCATCAAAGAAAGAGTACTATAGACCAATTTCTTTGATGAATATTGATGCAAAACTTCTCAACAAAATTTTGGCCAATCAACTTCAACAATTCATCCAAAAAAATCATACACCACGATCAAACAGAATTCACTTCAGGGATGCAAAAAGCTAGTTCAATATACACAAATCAATTAATATAATTCATCACATCAACAAGAGCAAGGATAAGAAACACGTGGTTATCTCAATAAATGCAGAAAAAGCATTTGACAATACCCCTTTCTGATGAAGGCTCTGGAAAAACTAGGAATCCACAGAACATTCCTCAATACAATAAAAGCTGTATATGACAAACCTACAGCCAGCATTATACTTAATGGAGAAAAACTAAAGCCATTTCTTCTTAACTCAGGAACGAGACAAGGATGTCCACTCTCTCCACTACTCTTCAATTTAGTATTAGAATGCCTAGCTACGGCAATAACACAAATGCAAACATAAAAGGGATCCAAATAGGAAAAGATAAAGTAAAACTCTCCCTCTTTTCAGATGACATGATCTTGTATTTAAAGAATCCCACAGACTCCACTCCCAAATTACTCAAGCTGTTTCGAAACTTTGGCAAAGTAGCAGGGTATAAAATTAACCCTCAGAAACCAATGGCTTTTCTGTATGCCAACAATGAGAAAAGCGTGGCTGAAATCAGGGAAGTAACTCCCACGAAAAATAAAATACCTAGGATTCAAATTAACCAAAGAAGTGAATGACCTTTTTGATGAAAACTTTAAAACCTGAAAAAGGAAATCAAAACCGAACTTAAAAAGTGGAAAAACCTCCCATGTTCCTGGATTAGAAGTATCAACATCATGAAAATGGCAATACTTCCCAAAGCTATCTACAAATTCAATGTGATAGCTATCAATATTCCAACCTCATTCTTCAAAGAAATAGAATAGGCAATCCAAAAATTCATATGGAACAATAAAAGACCCCGAATAGCAAAAACAATCTTGCTGGAGGAATATCAAGACCAAATTTCAAATTCTACTACAAAGCCATAGTAATCAAAACAGCTTGGTACTGGCACAAGAACAGACCTCAGAGCCAATGGAATAAAATTGAAAACCCAGAAATGAACCCACAGACCTGTAGCCATCTAATCTTGGATAAGGGAGCTAAAAAAAAAAGTAGAATGCAAGAAAGACACCCTCTTCAGTAAATGGTGCTTGCAAAATTGGTTAACTACTTGTAGAAAACTAAATCTAGATCCTTATATATGACCCTGCACCAGAATCAACTCCAAATGGATCAAAGACCTTGATGTCAAAGCAGACACTCTGAAAACATTACAGGATGGAATAGGAGAAACCATAGGTCTCCTTAGCTCAGGCCGAAATTTTCTTAATAGAGACCTGGAAAAACAACAAATCAAAGAAAGGTTGGACAAATGGCATTGCATGAAGTTGCAGAGCTTCTGCATGGCAAAGGACATATCTAGCAAGATCAATAGAAAGCCCACAGATTGAGAGAAAATCTTCATTAGCCATACAATGGACAAGGGTCTCATATCTAAAATATACCTGGAACTCAAAAAATTAAATCCCCCCACAACAAATCCTCAAAGAAACAACTGCCCACTAAGTAAGTGGGCTCAAGACTTAAAGAGAAACTTCTCTGAAGAGGAAAGAAGGACGGCCAATAGACACATGAAGAAATGCTCAACCTTCCTAGCCATAAAAGAAATTCAAATCAAAACAACATTGACATACCACTTCACCCTAGTTAGAATGGCTATAATCAAGAACTCTAATAACAACAGATGCAGGAGGGTATATGGCCAAAAGGGAACCCTACTGCATTGTTGGTGGGAGTGTAAACTCGTTCAACCACTTTGGAAAGTAGTATGGAGGTTCCTCAAAAGACTCCACATAGAGCTCCCCTATGACCCAGCAATCCCACTTTTGGGAATTTACCCGAATGATCACAAACAAGACCATACTAAAGCTACCAACACAACTACATTTATTGCAGCATTATTTACCATAGCTAAGATATGGAACCAACCCAGATGCCCCTCAGTTGATGAATGGATTAAGAAAATGTAGTATATATACACAATGGAATTCTTTTTTTAATTTAATTTAATTTAATTTGTGAACATACTGTACAGAGGGGTTACAATTACATGGGCAGGATAATGCGTACATTTCTTACCAAGCATTGCAGCCTCCTCCTTTGTTTACCCTTC
>NW_012267221.1:8615659-8661565 GCF_000151885.1 Dipodomys ordii
ATTGATCTTGCTAGCTATGTCATTTGCCCTGCAGAAGCTCTGCAACTTTATGCAATCCCATTTGTCCAACCTTTCTTTGATTTGTTGTGTTTCCGGGTCTTTATTCAGAAAATTTCAGCCTGAGCCAAGGAGACCTAGGGTTTCTCCTATTCCATCCTTACACAATGGAATTCTATGCCTCCATCAGAAAGAATGACATTGCCCATTCGTTAGGAAATGGAAAGACTTGGAAAAAATTATATTAGGTGAAGTAAGCCAGGCCCAAAGAAACATAGGTATCATAGTTTCCCTTATTTGCAATAACTAGTATATGTCTGAGACAAGCAGAAAAGGTCAGATAAGTTGATGTAAGGCAAAATGAACCCCAAGATAAGGATTCAAATGGTTTTTCTTTCTTGCTATTGTTTCCAACATATTTATAAGATGATTTCTTTGTTGCTTTGTATGTCCCTCCCCCACGATATAACCCCTGTTTTCACTGTATTTGATGTTGGTATAATTTGTGGAGGGGAAGGGCAAAAACAAATTGTTTAAATAGGGATACAGGTGGACCCATTGCAACAATGAGATGTAGAAGACGTTATGTCAAAAAATGAACTTTGCAACTTTAGTGGGTGGGGGGTTGAGATGGGAGGGCGGGGATCGTAAGGGGAAACAACAAGGAGGTAACAATGCTTGGTAAGAAATATACTCGTCATCTTGCCCATGTAATTGTAATTCCTCTGTATGGTATTCTCACAACAAAAAAAAAAAGAAATGTACTCATTACTTTGCTCATGTAATTGTAACCCCTCTTTACAGTATTTTCACAATAAAACTTATTTAATAAGCAAAAAAGAGATGCAATGTATAACACAGGAAATACAATAATAAGAAAACTAAGCAAAATACATAAAGAGCCTACAGAATGGGCCAAGATTTTTACTAGCTATTCATCAGAACAGGGCCTCATATCTAAAATATACTTAGGGGTCAAAAAATTAACCCTCCCTAAATATAAACCCACAAAGAAACAACAACCTAATTAACAAATGGGCTAAAGACTTAGAGACTTTTCAGCAGAAGTAAGAAGGGCCAATAGACACATGCAGAAATATTGAACATCTCTGGCCATAAAAGAAATGCAAATCAAGACTACATTGAGATTCCACCCCAGTTAGAATGCAAGAAAACTACAATATCAAAAAAACTAACAATAACACATGCTGGTAGGGATATGGCTCATGGGAACACTACTAAGCTGTTGGTTGGAACATAAACTTTTTCAGAAGACAGTATGGAGGTTCCTCAAAAGACTAAATATAGAGCTTCCCTATGACACAGAAATTCCATTCCTTGCCATTTATCCAATAGACCCCAAACCAGGCCACACTAAAGCTACCAGCACAACCATGTTCATTGCAGCATAGCTTACCATATCCAAGATATGGAATCAACCCAGATGCCCAGCAGTGGACCAATGGATCAAGGAAGTGTGATGTATTATGGAATTCTATGCTTCCATCAGAAAGAACATTATTGTATCATTCATAAGGAAGTGGAAAGACTTGGAAAAAAATAGATTAAGCAAAGTAGCCAGACCCAAGGTAACAGGTTGCATGGTTTCACTCATTTGTTTTAACTAGAATGTACCTATAAATCTATGAGTAAACACAATGCATAATAAAAAACAAAAAGTACACTTGGATATGATAAATTATAAAAGACTCTAGACGTTCACACAGTGAAACCAAAGGAGGATATTTTTAGGAGAGGATCATAAAGGTTTGAGAGCTATGTGCATATGATCATATATAATGATGCTTATAGAAGTGAACTCCAAGAAATGGAATTGAGAGATTTTTTTTGTTATTTTACTTTCTGTTTTTGTTCCTTTTTTTTCCTTCCTTGTTGTTGTTTCCATTTTTTGTACCTTTTGTATTAAATGTAAGTTTATCTGTTTTAGGGGAGGATATAGGGGATCCAGGAATGGTGACACAGGAGGTGGTACTGTGGCTCAAGTGGTTGAGCACTCACCTTGAGCTGAAGAGCTCCGGAACAGCACCCAGGCTCAGCATTCAAGCCCCACGACCAACAGAAAAAAAATAAGAAAAGGATACAGAAATGGCGGCACAAAGGGTGAACAAATGCAGCAGTAATATTCACTAGA
Source organism: Dipodomys ordii (assembly GCF_000151885.1). Taxonomy (NCBI): domain Eukaryota; kingdom Metazoa; phylum Chordata; class Mammalia; order Rodentia; family Heteromyidae; genus Dipodomys; species Dipodomys ordii. The sequence goes on from NW_012267221.1 coordinate 8,617,809, forward strand.
TATTATGTTTAAAGTGAACTAGATAATTTGTGCAGGGGGGGGGGCAGGAGGGAAAAATGGGAGAAAAGGAGGGAATAGGAAACACTGTTCAATGTAAATGCACTCAATGCCTAACTTAGGTAACTGTAACCCCTCTGTACATCACCTTTACAATAACAATAATGTTTTTCTAATTTAAGTCATAAGAAAGCTAGATATGATTGCTACTCACACAGAGTAGACAATAAGAGAAGAAAGGCTCATATATAGACAATTAAATAGAAGATGACACACTTGGAAATACTGAGTAGAAGATGCTGCAAAAGCATGCATGGACAGTAGAATTAAGGATAGTTCCTGAAGGAAGTTACATCTGAATTATCATTAAAGGTATTACTAAGGCACTATTTGAATGGGAACACTCTCCAATCTGCCACATCTACCCTTTGTCCATCCTCCTATTTCTATGGATTGCCACATGTCTCAAGTTAACAACCTCTACTTTCCGATGGTACTTACACATAGAAAATGAAAATGGTATTGAAATATATTTCCTCCTGTATAGAATTCTGAAATGAATATCAGGTACAAACATTTAAAGAGGTGCTTTGTCAAAAACCAGGGAACACCTCAAATTTCTTCTATTGTTCTTGCTATATGAATTTTACCATTGGCCCATACAGGATATTTTAAATTTCTGAAACAAAATATCTTTATTCACAATTTGCAGTTTATTATTACTTTGGCCTTTCTCATCATTTAGATTGGGTTCCTTGTACATCTGCTTCACTTCACAGGTATCTCAAACCATTTCCTTATGAATCCTAGAATAAAGGGAAAAGTAAATAGGCTTCAATCATATGGACATGGGCTTAGAACTCAGTTGCACATTTACTGTATGTACACCTGTAATATGAATATAACACGTTTCTTGAAAAGAAGTAGTCTCTGTTAAATGCTCGGTTTGATACTAGGCTGATTTTTTTCTTTCTTCCTTTCTTTCTTCTTTCCTTCTTTCCCTCTTTTTTCCTTCCCTCCTTCCTTCCCTCCCCTTTCCTTCCCTGTTTCCTTTCTCTCTTCTTCCTTTCTTTTCTTCCTTTCTTTCCTCCTTCCTTCACTTTCTTCCCTTATTTCTCTCCTTCCTTCCTTTTTTCTTCTTTCTCTCCCTCTTTTCTTCTTTATTTCTTCCTTTATCCTTTCTCTTTCTCTTTCCTTTCCTTTCTTTTTAAATGTAATCATTTTGTGCTAGTATCTTGAAACATAAATTATTTTTCCAACATGAGTATATATACTCACCAAACACTAATACGTAGCAACACAATATACTTGAAAATATATATTGCTTCTTTTTTAATTGGGACAAGATAATTCATTGTGATTAAATCATTTAACCCAATTTCCTATAAGCTGCTTTCCACTTCAAATACTAAGTCAAGTTCCAAGTAATTACAGTATTATGTTATAGTATTTTGATGGAGAAAGTAGTCTAACATGAAAAAATAACAATGAGAATAATTTTTAAAGTATTTTAAGTAGTATCAATTCTTTTATTTTGTTGAATACTAAGAATGAAATGTCACTTGATGGATTGGAACCAGAACAACCTGTGAGGGCTAGTGAAACAGAGCACTGAAAACTTTTAAAGAAGTAGGTGAACATGTCTAGGGAAAGAACCATGGATCCTGAAAAGAAAGAGAGAAAGGCAAAGAGAAATAAGAAGAAACTGGATCACAAGATGAAATTGTATAGCCTAATGAATGAAAGATTGCATTGATATAGAAGTCCATGGATTCATTTGCTATGTGAAATTGAAAAAGACATCACTCCTGTTCTAGAGTCTGAAAATTAGAATTCAGTATCAGTGATTTATCAGGAAAGTAATGCAGTACTCTTGCATTGTATTGATACAATAAAAATGGCATGATCTAATTTGTTTCAGAATGTTTTTCTTTATCACTTAACAATGTTATGATTGAGAGGCAAGAGCTGGGTGCCTTTATATCTCTAGAACAACATTTTTAAAAAGCATAGGTGTGTAAAAAAAACAGAAAAAAATTCAAAATGTAGACACAGTTGAGTGATTTCTAGCACACCATCATGGAGTGAGAGAGTTTTGTGTCAATTATCCTTGTATTTATAGCTTAATGATATTTAAAAAACAGATTATAAACACCATGTCTCCTTAGTGTTATGGTATTTTTTTCAATGTGATTCTGGGGAAAATAACAGACTATTGAATTGTTCAGAAACAATTGTTTTCATTTACATAATGTGAAATATTCATTTCCTCAAATAAGTCAGAATGCCGCAATGAACAAGCAGCAGGATTTTCAGGACATGGTATCATTAATTCCTTCAGGTCTAGAAAAGAAAATATATGCAATGTGAACACTATAATCTAAAAGACATAATAAAAATTTTTAAAGATGTATAATGGTGGAGTATATCAATATAGCTATGTCCAAACCCATAGTAGTTTAATAAGTAGGTACCAAAAGTCAAAGCTGGCATACACTGTGGACACTAAGGGATAATGATATGTTAATGTATGAGCTGCAACAAATGGACCTCTTTGATGGAGGGTGCTGATATGGAGGAGCCCGTGCGTGTCTGTAGATATAGTTTTGCTGCGAATCTAAAACTCATCTAAAATTATTACATCCATTGTTTTAAAATAAAGGAGGGGGTACCAATGTTCAACAAGAAATGTACTAATAACCTTATTCATGTAACTGTAACCCCTCTGTACAGCATCTTTACAATAAAATAAAAATTTTAAAATATTACATCCATTTGGAAATACACATGATTTTAATCAAATTTTATGGTTGGGGTATTGTGTATGTCCTTGAGATCAGAGATTTCAATATATTTCTGATTGTTTTCTGTCTTTAAGTCTATTACTGATACATAGAAAATGCTCAACATGCATTAGATGGATAAGGAGATGAGTGAGTAAGTGGATTCATCTTGGATTCACCATGGATTAGGTACAACAAGGGCACTTAGAAATATCTTGTAATTAAGAAAAATGAATGTTGACTCTGATCAAGAAGCAATGAGGCAACAATGCTTGATAAGAAATGTACTCATTATCTTGCCCATGTAATTGTAAACCCTCTATACAGTATTTTCACAATAAAAAAGAAGCAATGGACACTTAGATAGACACATTAAATTGTAACCCCATTGTACAACCTCTTGAAGTTCAGAAAATAATAAAAAGACACATTCATTAGTTCCCAAGAAACTTTCCATGGTTGAACCATGGTAAATCCTAAGGGATATTCTTGATTGAGGGGTGAAAGTTTTCTGATGTCCATACTGTCTCACTTAACACGTCACAGTTAAGTACACAAATTTAAATAGCAGGACCAAAAGCACATAATAAAGGATTAGAATATATAATTTACTGCCTATGCAAATGAATAAAAAGGAGAAGGGCAGCATTGTCAAGATTAAGCAAAAAAAAATGAAATTTAAGAGCCAAAGTAGAATTAAAAACATTAAATGCTCTGATTTGGGGCACCAATGCCATCCAAGTCTCCTTAATCAAAAAAACTATGTCCATTGTGTCTTATGAAAAAAGCACTCATGGAATTTAGGCTTAGTAATTGTCCTTGTATAGGATGCATATAGCTTAGATCTCGTATCTTAAAAGGCGTAGTCCTGTTTCAACTTCAAAAAATTCTTCTTAGCAAAACAAAATCTATAGGAAACAATGTTCACACCTCTTATGAAAATGCATAAATATACTGGCCTTTTGGATCTAAGACAGCATCCAATTGTAGGCTTTAAGTACTATCAAATTTTATTAAATGAGAGATGGCATGAGCTGTCACACATGCCTGCTTAAATATTCACTGTCACATGGTCACCACCCCTAACCAAGTTGTTTGTGTCACTTAGATCCATCCCACTTAATCTTGCTAACTAATTATGGTTACACGCCAGACGCAGTGAATGAAGGAAATTATCTTAAAGAGCTAATCACAATATAAAAGCCACATGTCATTAAAAATGCAAAATTAATATATAAATAGCTATTCTTAGAGTTGGAAATGATTATTCTAAAGACAGTTATTTGCTTCATATTTCAAACAAATATAACTGTGACCATGAGGATGTCAGCAAAGAGATATCTGTGACTCTGACAGTAAAAACAGAACCAGGCTTTTCTTCTTTGTGGGTAATGAATTGTGTTTGGACCCAAGGTAATTATTTGAATTGATATATTTCTTATGAACCCTAAGTAGGTTTTTCTTCCTTGAAACTACTACTATTCCATCCAGAAAATTCTGGGGAACTCTTTAATATTTGTTGTATACAGCATCATTTCTTTAAGAATTATTTTCTCTAAATATTGAACATACTCACTTTTCTTATTTCAGTAGTTAAAATATGTCCCCCTGTTGGTAAATGTGGCTCTGGAAAATGACTGACCTTTTCAAACAAAATAAATAATTTTAGAAATGTAAAACTTTACATTCTTGAGTATCCCAATATTAAAAGGCATTTAGGTTGATCTATAAAATGCTATGATTTCAACTGTTCTTTCTGGAGTGTGCAATAGAGAAACATTAACAATGTGCGTGGTTTAGGAAAATTCATTTATATAGCCGTTTGCCATGTCATGATGTATTTTAAACAAAAGAGGTACAGACAAAGGTATTGATTTTAGGGTCTTAACTAAATAAACAGTATGTAAATCGTGTCTTTTTCTATAAAATTAGATCAGGACACACATATTACACTGCCTTTTTCTATAAGAATGACAGCTATTGAATTTGGCAGACATTGGAATTTGGTTAAAGAGTTACAGACCTTTGATCTTTGGATTACAATTAAATGAAACCATGTAAAAGGACAGTAGTGGGCCAACCCATCTCTCAAGCACAGCACAGCAGCCACGAGGCGTTATTGCTTAGTGCTGTCAAGAATTGACTTTGCATTTGGGTTTGCCTGTAAGTCCCATGTCTTCTGGTAGTTGGGAGGACAGTGATGGTGCCTCATTATAATGCATGGGAACACAGTGGGAGCACATTTCCCTTTTAGTATCCACCATATTCCGTTTCTTATTTCTGGGAATTTTGGTTTGCCCTTTCTTTCCTTTTTCTCTTTTTTTCTTTGTTTTTGTTTTCTTCTTTTATTTGTTTATTTTTATTTTTTGTGGTCAAGGTGATGTACAGAGTTCTTTTTTTTATTTCAGTCAACCTGGCCACTAATAAATTGGTTTCACAAGCATACCAAAGGGAACAGTTACTTTCCTGCCTTTGTTTTTTAAACTTACTTCTGTAAATTACAAATAATATCATTATTACACTGCAATACAACATTTGACCACCATTTTTAGAAAGAAATTTATAATAACTGTTTGAATAAGAAGAATGCTTGGTCTCCTAGATGTTTATTAAGTACAGCCTTTTGATATAATTATTACTGATTCTAATAAAATGTACTTTAATAAACTTCCTCTTAACAGTGACTTAGCGAGTTTTCTTAATTTCATTTTATATATTCATAGCAACAAATAGGCGAGTTAGATCTCTCTTAGGCCTTTTTATCCAGCACTGCAGATCTGTGTTCTTTTTTTAAAAACCTTCTTTGTTATGTCATTCTGCAGACAGAGCTCAGGCTGTTTCCTGTCACCCACTGGAGCAAACTGCTCAACAGAAAGCACAGTTGGACAGCCCTTAATTAGTGCTACTTGGGATAGTCAGTGTGTGAGCCTGTGTCAGCATCTCACTTAAACAGGAATAGAGCAATGAGGATCAGCTGACAGTTTGAAATGCAAGACACTAGGTCTTTCACTTCCACCTACAGTCATACAATGCATGCTGCATGCCTGGGAATGTTGAGAAATGTTGGAAATAATGTTCTCTATGTAAATTGGAGTTAAATTATTCTATCACGTTTTACAGGGTATTTATGTCTTTTAGTTACCCAAGTATATACCCCTCAATCAGAATCTAGTGTGCAAAAATAAAGTGAATCTTAACCTCACTTTTTTGTGGAAATTAAATTTTTGAAGGCATTAAACTTTTCATTACTTTTAAATTTAAGAAAATAAAGAATTACAGGAGCAATAGGATGAATTTTATTAAAACTCAAGTGAATTTGAACTTGTATTACCAATTAAGTATGCTAATATGACAATTAATTACTATTAAAGCTATATATATATATATATATATATATATATACATGACTGAAAAATAGGAGGATTGCATTCAAGTAGGTTATGTTACTAACATATCTTTTCATCACAATCTAAACTTAAATTTTTTCTATCTCATGAACATACTTGAAGATTTGCAGCTTGATAAGTAAGATTAAAAACCTGAATGTGGAACTCTATTACCCCTAAAGTTAAAGTAAGGTGACTCTTACAATATCACATTGTAATTATACCTCTACAACCCAATCCAAAATGGAACATGGTTTATGTCTGCTTTCGGATAGTGTGATTTATTTGTTATAGAGCAGACACTGTTTAGTCTCATTTAGAAATGAGATCAATAAATTCTAAATCTGTAAGTTACTTATAAGCATAACCTCCTCCAAAATTTAGGTTAAATGTGAAGAGAGCCTATAATGTGCTTTTTCAGATAGCAAACAGTAATCATTTCTTTCCTTCCTCCCTTCCTTACTTCCTTGCCTTCTTCCTTTCTTTCACTTATCTGGAAAGAAACAATATAGTACTTTACATGGCAGAAATGTTTAGAGACTGGTTTTGCTTTCTTTTACCTCAGTTCAGAGTCACGGTGGCAGTTCAGGCTGATGGCAGTGCAGCCTTCTTTATGAGGATGAATGAAGATGAAAAGCAAGACAAATAGAAGCGAATGAGACACTGCTTTATGTGATTCATGATAGCTTGCCGTAAGCCTGTTAGCCTCTGCCTGGCTCTCCTTTCTGAGAGAATAATGGATAGTTACAATGTGTACAGTGACATTGTCAAACCATCAGGAATTGCTGATTATAGTGCTAAATATTGATCTCTGCTTCACATGTGTCAAAATTCTTTCTTCCCTTAATTAGAACTTCCCTAAGCACCATACAAGAACAAACTGAATATATCAGCTCTGTGTGAAAAGGAATGTGATTCCGGAATATAATTGTGACCTCTTGTCTTCTTCTTCTCTTGAGTTCTGAGATGACTCCAGCTGTCTCTCCTGCCCTTCCCAGTACATGTGATCATCATGCTCATTTTTCCCAATCTGACCATAGGAAGATTTCTCCAAGCCTCTGCTTTTCATCATTCCGAACCACTAGGGTAGTAGTCGGATGGCAGTGAGACTTAAAGTGCAAGAAGGTGCCTTTTTCTATTTGTTTGTTTCATGGTACACCGCACCAGGCAATGACCTGTGGCAACAATGTCATACAAAACGGAGACAGGTTCACCCAATCAAAGGGAGGTTTAAAATTAATACAGATCCCTTCATTTCTTCATGCGAGAACTGGGAAGGGCAATTTCAGGGTGCCATAGGCTTCCTGGTTATCAGTAACATTTACTTTTAAAACATTTTAAAGAAACTTTTGTTATAGAAGCAATCCCTTTTAGTTCCAAATTCCACAAGCAACTGAAGCAGGTCCAAGCTCTCACCTAATTTGATATTACCATTCAATCACTTCCATATTCTGTATTCTAGCACTAATGCAATATAATGAAAGGTGGTGATGTATGGTTTCAATTTACACTGCAAACTGAGCACTTAACTCATTTATCTTAGTTTATCTATAATATATTGTTATTTTTTTAATCATGACACCATGGTACATTTGCCTTTAGTTTGATGTGCTTGATAAAATCAATATTTCATTAGAAGATTTTCAAAAATTGTTTGTTTCAAACACATAGCCCCAAAGAATTTGGCAGCCAGTTTCTCAGAAGCTGTGTGTCTCTGCACACTGAGCACTGGCCACCTCCACAAATACCTTGTGGAGGAGGATCTTGATCTGTAGTTACCTCCCTGGTAAATTCACATGCTCCTTATTCATAACAGGTAGTTCAGAGGGGCTATAAATAGCAAATTCTCATTTTGACCTTTTCCTGATAAGTCTAGAGGAAGATGATGAAAGCAAGGCTATTAAGCCTCCTCACTTTTCAAAGAAACAATTCTGGCAGAATTCTCTATGTTCCCATAGAGAGAATGCACCAAGCATCACACGAATGCAGGTCTCATCCCCTAGATGCCCAAGCCACTTGGCTACATTGCACTACAGGTGATCTGTGTCACTGGTAATGATCAGGTTAGCAAAGAGCACAGAACTAAACTTTAAATTGGTCTGAGAAGACTTGGATTTCAATGGAGAGGTGCCAGCATTTGAAACATCCTGGTGCACATTCATGACACTGGATGCTTGTTTTAACGTGGTGTCGTTTGCAACTAGAGCTACTTACATGAGAAATGTTAACTAATGGCAGCCATCAACTTCTCCCCTAGCTTAGAGATGTGGGAAGAAAAATGATCATTGAGCTGCCTAGTTAAAACACACATTACCCATTTTCTTGAAGCTATTCAGCTCACAGATAGGGCATTTTTACGTGTTTTCCCCTCTATGTTGCACATAAAATATGTATTTATCACTCTAAATCAATATCTAGCTATCTTCACAGAGTACAACTATGCCCTTTGGAGATAAATGTAGAATCTGATGTCCAAAGTTACCCTGACATCCCTAAACAGATATTTAGGTATTATATAAATATGAGAAGTGCAATGAAATAGAAGCTCAAGCTTGTAAATTTAAATAATTTGTTCTAGAAGATAATAAAAGGAGAAAATGGTCAATGATATTAGATATAGCTATTGAATTATATTTACCTTAAGATGACATAAACTTTGCAAATATCAAAAAATGATGAGTAGGATGAGCACACTGACAAACTACATACAGAGCTTTCCATCAAAAGCAATTACAGGTTGAAATGATTAAAGCTCCTTCCCCTTCATTAATAATAAAGCAGAGGAGATTTGCAAGGGCAGGTCCACTTAACACTGTATCAGTCAACAGTACCTAAGGATTCCTAGATTCTCCTTTATACCATCATAGCTGGGTATCATTCCAAATCTGAAATAAATTACTAATTTCTCTGTCTATAAAAAATATTCATAACAATTCGTAGCTGAAGCAGATCAGATATGATCAATAAAAAGCCTACTATTCTTTAGTACTTAGGTCCTCATGAATCTTAACCAAAGGAAGCAATAAATATGTGGCACACACAAATAGTACCTTTAAATAAGCAAGTGAGCCTTCTTCAGCAACAAGCAACATTCTCTGGATATCAAAAATAATAACTGGTTTTGCAGCAGTGCAGCATGGAAACACGAGGGTATAAGATATACTGTACTTTAAGCTCTGTTTGATGAATCTGAGCACAGTTCCTGAGGGATAGATTACTTTAAACCATGCTCTTTTACTTTCTAATCCTGACTTGATTTGATTTGTACTTTAATACAGCTGCCTGGCAATTCAACAGCAAATAGAGACTATTTATGTAATCAGATTGTAAGTAGTGGGACAAGAAGAAACTCTCTAGAACCTTTTTGGAAAATAGTTTGTTGTACTTTTTATTTATTGAACAGCAGGGCTCCAGGCTTTCCAGTGCTCATTATAATTGGTTTTCTGCTTGAACTTTCAAAAACTGTCATGTCAATACTCAAACAGAATTTTTTTGCTTACTATATGGCTATGGGCTCTATTTTCTCATGTGCAACTTGACAAAGTTCTTGTAATACCTCAGAGGCAAAGTTCTAGAGTTTCTTTTGCTATTTAAGAAAATTGGGCAACCAAGGTCTTCAGTGTATTACATACCAGTGCTCTCTTTTTTGCAACTAGATGCCTAAAACTAAGATATTGTTCCCTTTCATGACTGCTTTGCCCAATCATGTCTCTATTGTTCTGTAGTGGGAGTTTTTCTGCTTTTGTGTCACCATCCAACAATTTGATCCATTTCCTTGAAGCACCCCCACTTGGAAGTCAGATGATATTTACACCAATACATTCACAATCATACTTTATATTCCAGTTACCATCTAATAAAGAACTTCCCCTTTACCTAAAAGTTTATTTTCTAGGCCACTGGCAAAAGTGCAATTGTGAATTTTATGTTCTCCAGTACTTTCCTTTCAGAAATCCCAAAGTCTAGCCAATCACTGCTGCACAAGATTCTCAACTGAATGTAAGACAAAGAATGTATCTAACTTGGAAAGAACTTTTTTAACTTTATCCCTAAGAATAGTTCTCATTGAGCAATATAATATATATCTTCAAGGATTTGAGTCCTTGAAATTCTATTTTTTAACTAGAGCTAGGTCACTTTTGCATTGTAGGATTATTTATAGCAATTTTCTACGTGGCCAGAGCAGAGATAATTACAAGACAAAAGATTTATACTAGAAATTAGTGCTCGATACTTTATTTTACTTCCTATTCTTTTTTCAACTCTACCTGTTTAAAGTAATCACCTTTAAGGATCCATGCAATGCATTCTCTGTATGCTAAAAAGACATTCATTATTAAAAATAAATAAAAGACCATGGAATAACTTTCACAATTTTAATAACAACTATTAAGCATGAAAGAAATCTTTGCTTCAGTTGGACAGCTAGAGTATATAAATTCTGTATAATTTCAGGTAGAAGGTGGCACGTTACAATGCTGTTGATTATTCGACATTCATCTTTAAAGGTTATGGAAGAGAGACATTATGCTATTGCACCCAAATTTTGCATTGGATTTAGTTCTGTTTCATTACCACCCTAATTTTACTGTGGTGATGGCTGAGCATATAATTATGAAATGAAAAACATTTTTCTCTCAAACCTAATTCGGGTGACACACTTTCAATCCAAGTGTTCCCCAACAAAGCAGCCATCCCTGAGCACACGTGTGGCTTTAAATTCAATGGAATAAATGCATGTGCAAGAAAAAAATGATGCATCATTGAAATGCTTTAGCTGCTGATCAAATCTGCAACCATATTCTCCAGTGTGATTATGTGACACTGTCTGGTTGATGCAAGCATATCTGTACAGTTTTTGAACTTGTATGGAAATAAATGGATACCTCAAGGGCTAGTGGACTCTTTATGCAGAATAGGATATTAAGAGATTTTAGTATTCAAATTTTAGGTTTAAAAAAAACATGATCAAGAATGAGGCTGTAACATGAAAGAATAGTTCAAAACAGTAAGTGTGGGTATGAAAAGGAAGATTCTTTTAAAGTTCAAGCTGTGGAAAAATACCTGACAATGCTGACTTGAAACAATAATAGATGCAGAGGCACTTGCTGGACTCTATTATTTATTTCAAATATTTAACTGGAGTATATTTGTATATTTATACAATCATATCTGCGAGGGTAGTCATGTTTAACCACAGTATGACTTGCAGCTTGATCCTAGAAATACAAGTTTGCTGTGCTATAGTACAGGTTTAAGGTGACCATCAGAAGCAAATAAAAATAGGAAATCCATTAAATTCTTAGGTAAAACTCATTCTCTGGATCTCAAATAGGAAATTGCTGTGTGTGGCAGCTTTGTGCTTTCATAATTTTATGTCTGTGCCGCTCTTTGTGTAGGTAAATGTATAATTTCTGTTAAAGGCAAGATAAAAATGATCCATTATTTTGGGAAAAGACATGTAATGATATATATATATATACATATTTATACATGTACATATAAACAAACTAACAAATCTGTTTCCAGTTATAAGAAACAAATGCATTTGGTGTTACGGAATATTCTTTCCCTTTTAAGAAGCTATATATTGTACCATACTCTGTCATCTGGTGAACCATCAGACTGAAGGTATAGAGTGCTGTGTTTATTTTATCACACAGAACAACCGACTGAATTTTGCTGCCCCTCTGCACGTAGCATGGAAGACAGAGCTGATTCTGTATCTTTGGTTTCCAAAGCTACATCATGTGCTAGGGCTACTCTTTTACTCAACTTGAAAATTTATATACTTGCATACTGTACACTAACCTTCTTTTAATATCCTCTCTCTCTCTTTCCTTCTCTCTCCCTGTCTCTCTCCCTCCCTCCCTCCCTCCCTCCCTCCCTCTCTCTCTCTCTCTCTCTCTCTCTCTCTCTCTCTCTCTCTCTCTCTTTCCTCTGGGCATTTATTGCTGTTCTTTCTAGTTCAGTAACCAGTGAGCAGAAGGTTCATTAAAACTAATTGAATTGGAAACTTGTCTGCCCTGGGAAATGTTAACTCTTTGTTGTTATCTGTAGGAAATTCCTTTTGTTGTGTTCCTTTGAATTGAATTATTGGATCTTAATGTTACATACACTGTGTTAAAAGCAACCTCCATCTTTCTGATGATCTAGACAACAAGTTTCAGGGAAATGTTCTTGTATCAAATTGTATTTTATCACAATACAGCAGCATTTTATTCCATGGCTTAAACAGCAATATTGCACACTGTTCAAAACCTGAAACAATGTTGCCTGTGAAACCTACACTGACTGGAATTTTTTATACATTAAAGAAGAGGTTTCCATTTTGCCTGAGTTTCACTTGGTAAAGCAAATAACACAACTGCAGGTTAGCAAGTCAATGTTAGTGGAATATGGATTATCTAAGAACATTAATCCTGCAATTGCTGCCATTCTACCCATTTAAACAAATGTCAATTTGAAAAGATTATAATTATTCTTAATGATATAGGGAACTTCACCTTACCTTGTCATTTGTAATCATTTAGAAATTGTGCTGAAAAAAAGAAAACATTTGAAATGGGGGCTGAGGAGGCTGTGTATGTTTCAGAATTGTTTAGAGTAAGGAAATATTGACAAAATTGGAAACATTTGATAATAGTCATCATGGTAGATTTTTGCAAGCTTTAAGAATCAATTGAAAATAACAGGCAACCCACTGTTGCTAATAGAAGTAAATATTTATGACTGATTTGACTGTGCTTCAATACCAGTCAATCACTTTCTAAAGGATCTTTGCAATTCATTAACCTCTTTTACTGGTCCTGTCCCTGTTGGTATTAGCCATTAAAAAAGAATAAGGGAGGGGTTTTGATTTTTCTGTTCTCATCATTCATAGCTTATTTGTTCTTTCCCTGATTCCCATACATTGCCACTAAATTGATTGTCTGTTTAGTCATATGAATGATAAAGTAGCAGTGCCAGCAAGATTGAAAGCCTCCATTAATTTCTGAAGAAGGTGAGTTCTTCTGCTTCAACCACGACCTAAAACAAACCTACTTCTCCTGATGTCTTCTATAATAAGTAATTCTTGCTCTGATAAAGTCTTTGTAATTGTCTGACTTCCTTTTTAAACATCTTGCTGGGTGAACTTTAAGAAAGCAGGTATTTATTACCATGATCTCAAAATCATCTGTCCTTCTGTGCTTTTATTCTGGCCACAATTCTGGTGCTGAAAAAGTCAACAGCTGCAAGTTTTGATTTAAACAATATTAAAAACAATGCTTAATGTATATACTTTTTAAAGATGGTTAGTAAATTTCACTCATTCAATGGGATTTTACATTAGCACACTCAGATGTAAATCTTTCATGCAGTGAGAGACATCTTCCTTTATTATAGAGCTTTTCAGAGCCTTCACATGACATGGTTTTAGATTTCTGAGATCTGTGGTTTAAAATAATAGCACTAAACCTTACTGGTGTATTCTTTTTAGGTCTTAAAATATTCATAACATTTTCTTGTAGAGGAAGTCTGTGATGTATTACAGTGGTACTCTAAGTTGCTTTAATTGCCAATGTAAGTACATATTTCGTCACTGAATAACAGACTGAACAGACATATAAATTCTGCATAACTTACCAGTATGTGTAAATTAAAATCACCTCTAGGTAGCCTTAAATTATAATCCTCTATGGAGAATGTGTTGTTTAATTCTTGCAATGATACATGTGTTTCATCTCCCTCCTTCTCATTGTACTTAGTCTATAATAAAAGTTACCATCTAATAAAATAGAAAGGCTTATTGTGTAGCAAGCACTGTGTTTTTTAAAAGCAAGAAACTTCAACATAAATTATCTCATTTACTCTTCTCATTGATGTATGAAGGAAACCTTATTTTAGCTGCGATTTCTCAGATGAGGAAACCCGAAGTTGGAACTTAAATTATTTCTTTGATATCTCACACATGTTGAGCAATAAAAATGAATTTAGACGACAGATTCTTATTTATCTTTGGGGATGAGGATTTGTTACATAAGATGCTGATGAATTGTCCCTCTTCCTTAGGTTATAATATACCATCAAGACTTGGCTATCATAGTCATCTTTGAAGTCCAATCATGCCTTAATTTCATATGTTCTTATAGTGGGTGCTTGTGAATTGCCAGACTGTCTATACTAAACAGAGACAAATTCTAATAATTTAGGTTTCCAAACAGGAAGCCTGGTCTTGAACTACTCCAGCTCACACTGAGACTTCTGGGTGTAGCCTATGGGATAAGATATGACTTAAAAGTACCAGTGTTTCTTTATTTAAAAAAAACTCATCTAAGTTATTTTATCCATTTTATTGTTATTGTAAAGGTGATATACAGAGGGGTTACAGTTACATAAGCCAGATAAAGAGTGCATTTCTTTGTTACTGATGCCAGACCTTCCCTTACACCTAAGGTATTGATTTCATGTACACTAGTATTTTTGCCTTGGACCAAAATTTTTGAGAGCTTCATTGTCAGACTTTTGATGAGTAGTCAGCCCATTGAAGTTAACTAGAAATGGGAACGAGATGTTTTTCTAATCATAAGTGGTAGAATTCAGTCTATTGAAGCTCCAAGTTTGGAAAACTTCCCATGGATTTTTATTTAGATTGTTATTTAGTCTTTTGCTGTCCTTGATCATGAGTGCATATAGGATGTGTCTATTTATGGGTCTGCTAAAACACTCTGGTCTGATATGCTACAGGTGGCATACAATTTAAAACCTAGACTGGATTGTACATACTTGTAGGATCCTGGAAAAAGGATGACATGGGAGTAACATAAATATCAGTAATGCAAGCACATGCAACCAGTGCTGGGAATGGAAAGAGACATGTTTTCTTCCTCATAAATGATGGACACAAAGTCCATGACTTTCATTTCACAGGCTTAATTTTTTCTCACTGTACACATTTGTTTTCCAAATATTATCCATTCTATTATAAAAAAGAAGTATTACTTTCTTAGAGATAGGTTCTGAAAATGAATATCAGATTACACAAAGATGCAAGCAACAGATGTGGACACACGAGGAGAAAACAGCTCTGCTGTCATATTTCCTTTTCTAAATCATAGTACTTAGAAGAGGAAATAGAGCAAAGGAAGAGACTTGCGTGTTCTTGTTCTCAAAGATTATAATGTCAACCACCCAGGGTATAAATGGTGCTTTAAAAAAAAAGAATATGAAACCACACAAGGTGGCCCACACTGTAATATCTGCATTAGAAGTCTGAAATAGGAGGATTATTAATTCAAGGCCAACGTAAACTACATAGAAAGAACTCTACTCTATCTCAATATACATATATAAATATATATTCAAAAGGATTATGAATAATCATTTAATAATTTTAAAATTACATATTCAAGGAGCCCCTGGTAGCTCACTCACACCCATCATCCAAGCTAATCAAGAGGCTGAGATTTGAGGATTATGGTTGGAAGCCAATTGGGGCAGAAAATTCCATGAGACTCTTATCTCCAATTAATCACCAAAAAGCCAAAAGAGGAGATGTGGCTCAAGTGGTAGTGCTCTAACTATGAGAAAAATAAATAAAATCTCAATGCTATGTCCTGAGATCAAACCCCAAGACCAGTGCCTGCATGCACACATGTGCACAGGCAAGCACACACCATACACACACACACACACACACACACACACACACAACACATATTATACTGATAATTTCCTTTATATTTAAGGTTGATATATCTCAATATACTAAAACTATTTTTTCAATTATAAAAAGTCTAATGTTTAAGAAAACTAATATTTGACAACTAAAAATGTAAGTTCAGAAAAGTTATGCCAACATTTCATTTATTCTATCATCAAAATATTTTATGAGGAAAACATACCTGTAGAACCATCACTTATCTAAAAGAATAATCACTTTTTCAACACTAGAAATCTATCATGACTCTTTGCTAATGGTAATAAAAATAAGATTGAGAAAAGCAATTTAGGAACAGGGATGAAGGGAAAATAAGCCCACTGTGGTGATATAAATATGATGATAAGAGTCCACTGAGATTCATAGCCATACAATTTTCTGTTGATGATTAAACAGGAAAGCTGGAATCTATCTCTTAGGAATATTTAGTTTTGCATCAAGCAAGATCACAAAATATGTTGAGGTGATAAGAATAGCTGCCTAAAACCAGGTTCATAATGTCTCAAGATTCTTAGGCCAAGTACCTCTGTTCTGGTACTACATTTATCCTTTCATAAGACTCTGAGAAATGTATGCAAATGCTTATCCTGAGATGCAGGTAACCCTTATTTTCACAAGCACTCCTTTACACTACTCTTCATGGTTTAAAGCATTGGAATCACTGGTCTTATTAATATTGTCTTGTAAAATGGATTGTATTCTTAGCACTTCTTTTAAGATGCAATACTTTTTAATCAGAGGCCAAATTTTACTTCTGTACTTTAAATTTTCAAAGCTTTTAACTAAGAAGAGGGAAACTAGGAAGAGGGAACAGAATCAGAGGGAAACGGGAAAATAATACAACAGAGGAGCGCGTCAGCTGCACAAGACATTGATGAAAACAAACTAAGCAACTCAAGGGCAGTGATAGGAGGGAGGGAATGAGAGGGAAGAGGGAAGAGGAAACAGCTTACACATAAAAAAAAGGAAAGAAATGTGCATATCACCCGATATGGAAGAAATAATTGTATTGCCAAAGCTCATAGAATTCACAAACATTATAGACCATGATAATGACAATTTGCCTTGTAAAGGTTAAAACATGTTTGTGACTTTAACCAAGTATCACTATCTCACAATACTGTGAAATTTTTGAAATTTATGCGATCACTTAATCTCAATAAAAAAGTATTAAAAGAAAACTTATCCTTTAGGAAGTCATCTCACTTCTTCAGATCCTCACCACCACCTCTCTCTCTCCTCTAAAAAAAAAAAAAAACCTTGACTACTTTGACTTCTTTAAATCCCTCACAATCCCAAATACTTTGACCTAAATTTCCCTAGGGCAGGAAGGAAGACTACTTGGCTATCCAGCAAGTAAAAAGGTCACAGACACAAAATTCACAATTTGGTGCTAAGACATAGCCTGGTAAGCAGTATTGGGAACTGGTGAATGTCTGTAGTATATCTTCAAGATTAGGAAACAGAGTCAATCAAAAAGATCAATTTTGTAAGTGAAGGCCCCTCAAGGGAAGTAGAAAATTCAACCCACTGATCTTAAGAACCCCTGTCACCCTGTGATGCTATCTTCTTCAGATGAGGGGCCAAGTCCGACCTTTTGTGGATGATGCTTCCCTGCATGCTTCTCTCCTACATCCAGACCTTTGAATTTCAGGAGAAAGAGGACCTCTGGCCTTAAACAGGCCATCTCAAGAGCTCAGCCACCAATTTCTGCAGCATGCACAAACTTCTCACACAAAGAGTAACCCCCTTACCTAAGCCTCGGTGCATGGGGAAGGCAACTTGGTTTGAAATTTCTACAAAAGAATAAGTGGGAGTCTTACTTTTTCTTAATCCTTCTTATCCCTTTCAACTCATAATACAGAAGTAAAGAACCTAGAGTTTGTGAGGTTTACTCAGAAAGTAATAGAAATGCAATACCACATAAATCCATCCATAGATATACTGGAGAAATGTGTATGACCTTTAATACATGGGAAGCTTTTGCCAAAGCCAAGGTCATCTAGAATGTCTTTCTTAAATGTGTTTTATACAGGTAATCTTGGTCTTCCACCCTTTCTCTTAACCTGCCAGAGATTTTGCTATTTGGATCATCTTTGTCAAGGATTTGTCTGTTCCTCTGAATTCCTACAGAGAAAAGTATAGACAATACTACAAAAATTCATGTGCAGATTTGTTGTTCTTTTTTCCTTCCTTCCATCACTTTTTTTTCAGGACAAGAGACTAAACTCAGGGCCTGGATCTTATTAGACAAGCTCTCAGAAACTTCCATTAAGTCCCTATCCCCAGGAGTACCCATTTCCTATCCCTACACATTACAAATGTGTAAGGAAAACTTTTCAAAGATTTTTTTCTTTCATATTTTCTGTTATGAATGATAATCAATATTTATTCAATGTTAAGGTTAGGCCTGAAACAAATTACAATGTTAAATTTCAGATGATGAAACTAACACTCAGAGAAGCTAACTGACATCTGAATTTGTTTGTGATAGAAGATTCAGTCAGTTTGCTTCCTAATTTGGTGCTGTTTATATTGTTGTTTTTACAATAAAATTCCATTTTAGATGAAATCATGAATCCTCAAAACAAATATGAACCTTAAAGCTGAATTATGCTATGAACTTAGTAAAGAAGGTAAGAACTATGTAGTATGCCTTTTCCTAAGGACCCCTTTCTCTTTACCAGGAAAGATCTACCTAGCTAGATAAGCCAATGAAGGCCTTGAGTTGAAGAAGTCATCTGAAAACAAGGCAACAAAAAAGAAACCTGCTTCACAATCCACATTAGCATAACCTCTTCCAAATGTGTCTCCCTCTAGAATATCTCCACATGCAAATAAAAATACTTAATTTAATCATGAAAAGTCAAGTAAGTATAGGTAGAACTCTTTGAGGTTACTGATGCCTTAAGATTCTTGAAAGAATTTCACATTATGCAAATTTGGCTCTATCTCTAAGTAAGGCTGATCTGTATTAATACAACCACAACTATTCTCCCCCAAAATTTATCGAAAAGCTGTGTTGAAGAAGATAATTCATAAATTGTGTCTATCTGCAGGGTAAACAGCTAGATCCAAAATTTACCAGACGCTCTGCAAAGTTATAGTAAATGTTTCCAGAGTGTGGATGGTTGTTGGACACAATTGATTGCTAGTAACACTCTGAGTCCTGTTTTATCATCCTCCTTCTGTGGTAATAGTAACTTTCCTTCATTTGTCCAGACATAGAATGTCTACTAATTTTTGATGATTCATAAGCTCATTGATAGGTCCTAGACTCCAACTTCAAATGAGACAGATGTTGGAGATGTAAAAAGAAGATTGCAGGTGATCAGAATGCACATTATCAGACAATAAAACTTTGAGAGATTCAAGAAAGACTTCCCTGAAGAAGCAACATCTAGATTAAGATTTTGAAAGAATCAATAGATGTTAATAAGTCACTAAATAGAAGAAAGACTGATCCCGTAAAATGAAGCAGGATATTCAAGAGCTCAAAGGACAAAGGAAATACCATATGTTTAAAGAAAGAAAAAAGATTGGCATGACTAGAACAGAAGAAATAGAAATGAAAATAATCTATCTATGGGTTATGATTACCCACTAGAAATATTTTTAAAAGAAAAGAACACATGCACAATTGTAATCAATTCTGTTCATTTTGCTTATATGAAGACTAAGAGTGGCAGGTGCACAAATGCCAGTGGTAGCTATTGGCATAGGTGAGTGTTTTCAGCAACTCTGATTTTTTTTCCTAATAATTTTTTCCGTGGCTCAATTTCTCAATGCACTGAGGAGCTACCTCCCCACGTCTGCTTCTCTGTCCACTTGGATGAGTCTTCAGTCATTTTGGTCAAGTCTTGCCCAGGCTGTGAAGACCTGGAAAAACAAACTACTTGCGTGCCACACTGAACAGTTCGGTTCTGGGGTCATTCTGCTTCTCTTCTCTCTGACACTTCTTTCCACTTCTCTTTTCCTGCCAGTAGTCACAGAGATCAGATTAACTGAAATCTAACTAAGAAGGTAATTATGCATAAGGTACCTCATTTGAATGAAGAGTAATTTCCTTCCTTCCCCTGTAGAGAGATTTTTAAAATCTTTCCTACATTAGTCAACTTCTTTTTTAGTTTTATTTTCTTGTAAAGATGCTGTACAGAGAGGTTACAGTTACATCAGTAAGGTAATGCGTACATTTCTTGTCGGGTATTGTTACCCCCTCTTTTGTTTTTCTCCCACTATTCCTTCCCTCCCTTACCTTCCCCACTCTTCCCCCACAAAGTTGTAAGGTTCATTTCCAACATAGAGTCTTGTGAGTATCATTGTTGCAACGGGTCATCCTGTGTCCTTGTTTCAGCATTCTGTTATTCCCCTTCCCCTCTCCAAATTACATAAGGGTGTATATACAAGATGCAAAGTACCAAAATCAAATACAGGGACAACATGGATATACCATAAGAGGAAGAACATACAAAAGAAATAAAGAAAAAACCCACATAGTACATTGAAACAACAACAACAAAGAAAAGCCTCTTGTGTTCATATTTTGAGATTTGTTTCACTTTGCATCATCTTATACGGTCATATGTATGTAGCTTTTGAGCTTTTCTGCTCATCTGATAAGATTAAACTAGACATATACTAATTATTGCAAATAAGGGAAACCATGGGACCTATATTTCTTTGGGTATGGCTTACTTCACTTAATATGATTTTTTACAAGTCTTTTCCATTTTCTAACAAATGGAGCAGTGTCATTCTTTCTGATGGAAGCATAGAATTCATATATATATATATATATATATATATCACATTTTCTTGATCCATTCATCTACTGAGGGGCATCTGGGTTGGTTCCATATCTTAACTATGGTGAATAATGCTGTGATAAACATAGTTGTGCTGGTAGCTTTAGTGTGGTCTTGTTTGTAAATATTTGGGTAAATGCCCAAATGGGATTGCTGGGTCTTAGGGGAGCTCTATGTGGAGTCTTTTGAGGAACCTCCATACTGCTTTCCAGAGTGGTTGAACAAGTTTACACTCCCACCAACAGTGCAGTAGGGTTCCCTTTAGTAAACTTCTTTTCCACCAATTTCATGTGTTCTTCATTTTTCTCACCTTTCTATGTTCCTGCTGTTCCTGATCTTCTGCTTATAAATTAGAAATATAGATAAGAGAGACATTATATATCCATAACATTATATATCCATAACCCATAGAAGCATAAGAAAAATTCTGATTACAGAAGCAGAATTTTTCCAAACATCATTTCTCTTTGGTTTGCCTCCAAAAAATGAATATTGAAAGGGATAATGTTGGTCACAATATACTGAATATAAACTACTTTGTTAAATGGTTATACCTCTGTACAAATATTTCAAGATAATAAAGGTTTTAAGTATATCCTTAAATCCTTAGACATCACTCAACAACAGGCGGTCCCTTTAAAATCTTTTGCCTTAAGGCCCTAAGACAAGTATGCCCAGCCATTTTCAAGCAATCTTGATTCCAGAAGATGTTGACCCCTGGAATTAGCATCCTTTTTAACATCCCTTCTACTGCCCCTTCATTTGCCTCTGATGTTTCCTGACTTTGATGTGTCTTCACGATTCCAATTCTGGTGTCCATGCCTTTCTGCTCCTGGTGTCTTCTGCCCTGACACCCTATAATTGAACTTGGCTTAACCCTCCAACTCTCTCTTGCCTCTCAGGCTCCATGTTAATCTCTTTCCCTGGCACCAGCCCCCAGAATATGTCTTTTCTATCTGCATTTTTCAGAATATTCATCATCAAAATTAGGACACAAGAACTCCTTTGGAATTCCACAAATCAAAGTAGTCTGTATTTTTCAAAATACTTTATGGGTGAGATTTTTTTAAGATATGAAGCAATAATAAACAGGAAATCCTCTTTTTCCCATTTAGAGCATTCTGATAAACATTCAGAAATTTTCTATTATTTAAAAAAATTAATAATAACTATTGTTTTTATATTATGAAACAATAAATATGATTTGGTAACATAAAAATAATTTGATATAAACACTTGATCACTGAAAATAGTAAAAGTCATCATTAGTGCAAAAGTACTATTTTTAAAAATTGAAAATCAATACTGGAAGTATTTAATATTAAAGGGTATTGTGCCTCAAATGAAATTTTAAATACACACAGCATAAATTGCTCTGTTCAATAATCTGGACCTCTCTTGCATGACAAACATTTCAGATGCAGAGGAAGAAGCATATCCAAGCTAATGATAGGCTACAAATTACTTTATAGGTGCTAATTTCCTTTTTAAAATGAAACTATTTTGTCTGCTTGCTCTCACCCTGAAGTTGATATTGCTTTTACTAATTTCAATTGTAGATTGACCTTGTGTAAATATTGAATTCATTCCTTCTATTTGTTTGTTTGTTGTTGTTTTCTATCCCAATACTTACAAGAAACCATTCAAACATGGTAAAACTCCATGAGTATTACTGTTTAGAACTTAACTAAGACAACATTCAAACCTCTTGGCTACTTTTCCAATAGCATTATGCAGAATCATATTTACAGTATAAGGAGGGTTTTTTTCTTCTATATCTTGTTATCTCTTAGACACTATCCATAACACTAATATGAAATATCTTGTGTGCATAAGCTTACTAACATCTGCTTTATTTCCAAAATCTCAGAGGCAGCAATAGACAAGAACACAATACACAATAATTCAGCAACAACTCCAAGCAGAACTGATTAAATAGCAAACACTTCTTTCCTTCTTGCTCTCATTCAGGTTTCCAGAAGTGTTGATTTTCACCATTGGTTCTGTTAGTGCTTTCTTCTCCCACTTTCGACTTAACATCAGTAGAGTCCTTCAAACTAGCAACTGCATGATTGGTAAATGTCAATTCCCATGAGAAAACTATGATTTCTTTTCCCATTTTTCTGTATTCTCAATGGATTTTTTTTTCTGGATTCAAGAGATCAGAAAACAGAATTTTTTTTTCCTTTAAAATGTCAGAAAGGAATTGCTACATGGAAATGCTAGGTCTCATCATGTCACAACATACAATCAATGCATGTCAAAGGGTGAGAAGTATAGAGTTTTACCTCTCAGATAATTTGAAAGTCATACACACTCATCAGAAGAAAAAAAAATTGAACATGAAACGTATGCCTCCCATCACTTCCATATTGTGAGACACACAAAGTGCCTGTATTTGTAGAACACAGTACAGTACACAGATGAGGCTTCCTGGGCTCTACAAGCCTCACCCAGCTCCAGAAACGGCTGAGAAAATCAAAACCTCAGCATACCCATAAGCAACTTCTGCCCTTGACGTGTGTGTTTTTCCATAGGTGTGAGGCATGATATTCATATTGGTAGGATAGACAGGTACCAGTCTCTCAGAACCTAAGCTCAGGCTGCTGAAAAGAGTTCAGCAACATGGAAAAAAGAAAGATGGTGCTTTCACGGGGAGTCTATGACATAATCTAATCTTTTTCTTACCGGGCTTAATGGATTGCAGACTTTTTTTTTCTTTTTTGGTCAGTCGTAGGACTTGAACTCAGGGCCTAGGCGCTGTCTCTAACTTCTTTTGCTCGATGCTAGCGCTCTACCACTTTGAGCCACAGTTCCATTTCTGGTTTTTTGAGTAGCTAACTGGAGGTAAGAGTCTCATGGGGACATTTCTGCCTGGGCTGCTTCCAATCATGATCCTCAGACCTCACCCTAGTGAATAGCTAGGATTATAGGCTTGAGCCACTGCACCCGGCATAGGTATTTAAAAAAACAAAAAAACAACTTTGTTTCATTTTGTTATTTTGTTGGATTGCATGTTGTTGTTAATATTTTATGATGTTCATAAGCTATACATATGCTTACCTGCTGTCCCAAAAGGAACACGAGAAACAAATGAGCAGCCCAAACCTTAGCTTGAAGAAAGAGGCAAATGAAGGGTAGGAACGGAACCATGATTCTGTTTTATTGTCTCTCTGTTTCTATTCTGAAGTTCATTGAGACCCAATATGCTTGGCCTCAATTCTAGTCCAACTCTATTTCCAGGAACTTGAAGCTCAAAACATCTCCTTTTAGGCAATCTCAGACTTTCTTTGCCCAAGAATTGGCCTGACCACTGGTCACATCAAGCCACCTCTTTGCAAGTGGGGACAGAGGTCATCTCAGACCCTAAGAGGAGCTTTGTGGAGCTAGTGACAGAGGGAAACCCATCTTACATAAACAAATAAAATCATTCGAAATGAGCTGATATATCACTAAGTGGCAGTTGGACAATAGAATTTCTGGGAAGTTTTAACACTGATATCTGGGCCCACATTTTCCTAGTCCTCAAATCAAATACTCTGATTTCATTAGTTCTGGGGTAAGAAAAGAGGATCACTACTGTTTTTGTTTTTATCCCTATTTTTGTTAGCAATAATTAGTTGTAGAAAATGGTTTCATGTCTACATGTCTATATACACATACAGGGTACCTTAAGCAGATTCACTGCCTTTAGCGCTCTCCTTCATCTTCTTCCTCGACTCCCAAATCAATCTTAACAAGGTTCTTGGTTCCTTTTTCACACATGTACATATGTAAAGTATATTGACCTTATTCACCCTCTTTCTTTGCCCTCTGACATACCATTAGTACATACACCCAGGATAACATCTGTTTTACATTCCTGTCATTCATTTTTAAAGTATATGTTAATTGTATGGCATGTCACTCATGCATATTCAGTACTTTAATGAGATTGACCCCCCCACACACACACACACTTAATCTCACTTTCCCCATTGTATTCCTCTTGGCATTCTTATTTATCTTGGTATTAATCTTCACTCACAGATTCGATGTATTTCAGTATTGTTCATATCCTAATATTCTCTTTTCCTCGCCTCTATTCTAATCCCTCAAACAGTACCACTATTACAAACATACTATGTAAATGACCCTGTGTGTGTTTATGTATATAACCTTGTATGTGTTTATGTATATGACCCTGAGTGTTTATGTATATATATGACCCTCTGTGTGTTTATGTATATGTTTATCATTTTTGTGGGTCTGCCAATCCTGGGACTTGAACTAAGGGCATGGAGACTGTCCCTGAAATTTGTGCTCAAGGCTAGTGCTCCACTACTTGTGCCACAGTGGCTCCATTTCTGGCTTTTTAAATCATTTATTGGAGGTAAAAGTCTCATGGACTTTCCTATCTGGCTGGCTTCAGCCCCCTGAGTAGCTAGGATTACAGGCATGAACCACCAGCATCTGGATATACATTTATCTTTTAAGTTTAGTTTCCACATAGGAAAGAAAATAAGTGACCTCTCTCTTCATCTTCTGAACTTGGCTTACTTCACTTAACATGAAAATCTTCTGTTCCATCCATTTTTATGCAAATGATACAAAAGCACTCTAAATGATTCTATTTCTATTTGGTCATGCCAAATAATAGGTTCTTTACAAAAGAGACTGGCTTTTCCTATTCCCTACATAGCCACTCATATAACAAAAACATTTCTAGCTTTTATTTGGTTTTCACCAATAGATTTGATAAAAGCATTAACTACCTAAACCATGTCTAATTGATGGCAAATTAGAGTCAATAATAGGTTCTAAAACAAAGGATATTTAAGTTTTAGGATTTCAAGCCAGCAAATTGTCTAAGATGTTAAGATATCTTAGGGAGGGAAAAAAAAAAGCCCAAGAAAATCTTTCCTCAAATTGTGTAAAATAGGCTGTGGAGAAATTTTTCTATTCTCAATTTGAGGGTAGAGCCACCAGAAGAACAACGGCAGGAAGAATTCAAATATGCAGTGCTTCCTGCATGACAGGCTACGGGAGTTCATTTCCCCAGCAATGTTCCAAAAGCTGACCTGTAGGTGTCCAAGGAGAAGTGTCAAATCTGTAACTGTGGATAAATTGCTGGACATCTTTATGTCTCCAATTAAGATGTCCTCTCCCTTCAGGGAGCAGATCCCCTAAAGTTATAGTTCTATGTAGAACACCAGGAACTATTTAACAACCTAAACTGACTTGTGCTATCTTTGCTAAAACAGACCTCATCTCACACACATTCGAGCAAGTGCAGCTGATAAAGGCTTATAGTATTTATGGGGGGAAAAAACATAAAAGTGAGAAAAACTATAATCATTGCTCTTCTGCCTGCCTATTTATAGGAGAAAAGTCATAGGGTTTGTTGACAAGAAAAACAAAATACTACAGATTTAAGGCAGGTATAAAAATTGGAGTAAAAAGTATCGATTCTAAACTAGCACCACTGACTTTAAAAATTAGGGACATATATTCACACCAGCACTATTGGTGTTTCTGGCTACTTATACATTCATTGGGAAATGAAATTTTATTGGTATGTTTATCAATAATTCTAGGTTACACAAAGAATTATTTTTTTTGCAAAAGAGGATGTCCAGGATCAGAATATTACTTCTGGAGGATTAGGATCAGCTTGGGCTTTAGAAATAATAGAAATCTTTAATATATAATGTGAAAAGAGTAAGGACTCAATCCTGTGATTCAATGCGACACAGTCAGCAAAAACAGTAAGGATAGAGTTGAGCAGGATTCCAGGACAATGGGTTTGGTGGGATTTTGGTAGGGTGAAGCCCCATACTTGATATTCCATAGGACTCTCATGGAAATAAAGCAAAAAGAACAATTTCAACTATCATGCCAAATATTACTTTGTTGTTGCCTAGAAAGACAAGCAGATTATGCAAATTGAACACTTTTTATTTAAACATAAATTTGCTGAAAATTTTATTTCTTAAGTTTGGTACTGCAAAAAAAGAAAAAAACAATTTCTCAAATCGAACAAGAATTATTTCACAACTCAAATGACAATTCTCATTAACCTATCTCTATCATATGTGTATTACACAGTCACGCAATTAATGTTTCTCCCTGGTATCTAGCAAAATTAGTTTTAAAAAAGGCAAAAAACCAAGAAACTATTTTCCTTAATTACAGGAAGTATCTGGAGAATTAAGTGGAAACTGGCAATTTACTTGTGTCAGATCTAGCCCTGAGACTTACAAGTTGACTCAAATTTGAGGTTCTTAAAATATTAATTCATAAAATTCTGCTAAAAAAATGCCTCCCTTCATCGTACATTGCCATGGAACATGCAAATTAATTCTTTATATATAAAATGTTCTAAAAGATCCTTACAATAGTTATTAAAATGTAAAATATAAGAACGGTAGTCAAGGATTCTTTTTTTTTTGGGGGGGTCTGGTCGTGGGGCCTGAACTCTGGGCCTGGGCGCTGTCCCTCAGCTCTTCAGCTCAAGGCTAGCACTCTACCACTTGAGCCACAGCGCCACTTCTGGCTTTTTTCTTTTTGCTTATGTGGTGCTGAGGAATCGAACCCAGGGCCTCATGCATGCAAGGCAAGTGCTCTACCACTGAGCCACCTTCCCAGCCCCTTTGCTTATGTGGTGCTGGGGAATCAAACCCAGGGCCTCATGCATGCAAACCCAGCGCTCTACCACTGAGCCACCTTCCCAGCCCCTCAAGGATTCTTTACCAGCAAACTAAAAACAAAATTCTCCTTACTTCCCAAACCAACAAATACAGCCATGCCTTACACACAAACACACACACACACACACACACACACACACACTTGTACACATCTATACTTGTTGAGGGGCAGTGTGAAGAGAACTATGAAAGATAATATTCTTTCCACATATTTGTCTCTAAAGTTTGACAACTGCAGTGATCAGTCCCATTATAGAAGCATTAATATTGAGTTGTCAATATTCCAAATCTATAGACCTATCTGGAAGTGAGTAGAACTATCAGGCTCAGAAGCTGAGAAGAGCTTTCAATTCAACATGTCAGTTTGTGAGTACAATGCATCTTGAGCACCCCCTACATCATTCTCCATTCTGTTGAACTGAAACCCCTTTAAACATAATAAAAATAAAATAAGTAAAAATGGATAAATATTTTATCTGCGTTACATCTTTCATGCACAAAAATTGTGAGCTTTGTTGCTCATCTAACTCAAACTTACAAATAAGAAGAAATAAGGGTCATACAACAAAGCCAGGGGCACGAAGGTAGAATCTTGTTTAACCAAAGCCCCTTTCTCTTACCACTAAAAATTTTCTTTTAGTTCTGATACAGCTGTGATCACAGGACCATTGTGCATGTTTTAGAGTAAATTATATCCACATTGTAAATACTTTGTCATGTCTTTTCTTCTCAAATATTTCCTGAGGAATTATGCTGGAGATTAGACACTAGAAATGCACTTGTGTCACATTTCAAAATGGCATTGTTTTAAAACATGTCCTTTAATTTTAATTTGTCTGTAATTAATTTTCATTGCTTCCAAGAAGTAAAAAGTAAAAAAAGAAGTAAAAAAAAAGAAGTAAAAAAATTAATTTTCAAATAAAATAAAATTTAAAAAAAAATTAATTTTCATTGCTTCCAAGAAGTAAAAAGTTTTCAATATTCCATCATTTAGCATTATGGTACCACATGTCAGTATGAAATAATACAATTCTTCATTCTGTCTTTGTAGCATGCACTGAGCCCAAGAATGCACTTTGCACATAATCAATAATAAATATGATTTTTAAAGCTGGGCACCAGTAGCTCATGCCTGTAATCCTAGCTACTCAGGAGGCTGAGATCTGAGGATCCCAGTTCAAGGAAAGTCCCAGCAAGAAAGTCCATGAGACTCTTATCTCCAATAAACCACTAGAAAGCCGGAAGTGGCATTGTGGCTCAAGTGGTTGAGTGCTCACCTTGAACTAAAGAGCTGTCATTAAGGGTTACTAATGACTCTCCAAGAAACAGACCTCAAAATGCAAGAATTTCATTAGCTAAAATGTCTGTGACAGAACTTGAGCAGGGAACAGGAAAGGTCTTCAGACCACAGTACAAGTCTCCTAGTGGAACAGAAGAAGCACTGAGTGAAAATATCCCAGACCATCATGAAGTACATGAAGTTTCAATGAGGCTTTTAGATGTTTTTGAGCCAAAGGTAACCTGGTATTCCAAGAATATCATGCCTTCATATCCCTGTTGCATACATTCAGCTCTTTGTGAATGCAGGGAGGGATTTCAGATCCAAGACCCTAAGGTTCTAGGTCAATCATAGTCCCAGTGACTGGAGGTGTTCAAGTCTGCTTTATATGATTTAAATATTTATGTCCCTTGAAAATTCATGTGAATATCCTAACTCCCAAGTTGATAGTGAGAATTAGAATTTTTTGGTAGGTAATCAGGACCTCTTATAAATGAGATGGGTGCTCTTGTAAAAGAGGCCTCACAAACCTTCCTCGTAAAAGCTTAGAGAGACAGTGGCTGCCCATGCACCAGGAGACAGGCTGGCAACACACACACTGCTGGCAGCTTGATCTTGAGCTTCTCAGCCTCCAGAAAAATAGGGTAAAAGATTCTGATGTTTGCAAATCATCTAGTTTATGGTATTTTGTTAGAAATTAAAATAGTATAGCACCCATAATATCATAGCCTGTGAATCAAGTAGCTCATATACACATACTCTGTATTACAACACCCTTTCTAAGGTAGTCCGATCATCCCATTTCACTCATGAAAAAAAAACCAACTTTTATTTAGTAAAGTTTACTCACTTTCCCAAATGAAAGCAACTATAGCATGGGACCAAGATGCAATTTCAGGTCCATTTGGATCCAAAGTTTATTTACTGAATGAATGTAATTGACCTAACATTGTATAAGTATCAGAAAATCCCTTACATATATTAGAAGCTTAAAAAATAAGAAATTTAAAGCTAACTCACAGAGAAATCAACCATAAGTCATTCAGCTAATAGTTAATAAAAGGTATTTTTAAAAAAATAGATTCCCCATCTAGTTTTTTTCTATCTACTAAATGTTAAATATATATATCTTATATATATTGAGTTTATATTGTGTCTATAGGCATATTTTATGAGAAAAAGTAAAAATCTACCTCCCAAGAAGCTTAACTTTGTTCACGGTTTCAGCCCTACTTATAAAACTGAATAATTAAAATTATATGCAAATTCACCTGTGTACTTCAAGAGAGGAAGAGTTCCTTACAATATGACCTATATTTGTTCAGCTCCATGGAAACCATTTCATTCCATTATCCACACATGATTTACATAAAACGAAGGAGAAAAAAGGTAAGAGATGTGAAGTGGCACAACCTGAAGGAAACAATAGGTTAGCACTTATTACTGAGAAATGGAAGCAAATCCATGGGTATTTACTGCGTTGTGCCTGTGTGAAATCCACCTGTCTATAACCTGAAGAGCCTCTAATAGGAGGCATAGTAAACAGGGAAATCCACACTTTGACTTCCAAAATAGACATCTAGACAATTCAGGGCTCCTGTATCAAGTTGTTAAGTCTTCTGTGCTCAAAAAGAAACTATGCTGAACTGAAAGAAAAAATTAGGAACAATAACAAAAATACTATCTCACATGCAGAAGTTTGTCATTTAACTTTTATTTGTTCTACCAAAAGAAAATGGAAAAGAAAAAAAATAGTTCAAATGGTTCAGGAGCCAAGACTATTGCTGCTGCTGCTGAAAATGCTGCAGTAAATTAATGAAATACAGGAAATACTACTTAAATTATATAGTAATTGGCTTCAATTGTTCACGTCCTATGCCTTAAAAATCTGGCCATTCCACACATCAATTGTCAGTCACATATTCAGGAAGGTAAATGAGGCTTTAGCCCCTTTCCTGCCATATTTAATTATCCCATATAAATACTGGTTGCATAACATTTTCTCAGCCTTTTGAACTTTTTTATTTCATGGAATTTACTGTTCTGAATGAGTTTGGACCCTTTTTCTAAAAAAGGAAAACAGCTCTTCAGAAGAATAGACCATTGTCAAGGTCACATACACGTGACCTTGACCATGTTTACTCTATGTGGATATTCCACTTGAGTAAAGTGGACCTGGATCTGGGTATCACTGAGCTGAGAAACACAAGCTCACAGTGCCTACAGAGTAAAAGTGATCTTGCTCTGACACTTCCCTGTTTGCAAAGCCAGAGTAGTTGCACAAGTCACATAGACTGTTAAAAGGGGAAAGGAAAGAAACTGCTTCATCCAGTTTCTCTGCCTCAGGGCTGAATTAGATATACCTTTGCTTGTATTGTAAACCTCTCCCAGGATGTGAACTCCTATCTGTGACATCAGCAACCTTGTCTAGGACAGTATATTTTCAAAGAGTGTCAGCTTGAGGCAAATGCTGCTTACCAAAAGTACAGTAAATTAAACACATCATGTGGTTTGATTCCAAAAGGAATTCCTTTCCAAGTTTTAGTTTGTCTGGCTTAGGAATTTGGTAGTTAAGAGAGCTTAAAAGGTGTCAACATAATAAGTAATTGTTTCCCTAATTGACCTCCATAAGTACCTGCTTTTGGAGGGAATAAAAAGGTGGGGAGAAGATTGCATATATCTACAAATATTCTTCAGGTTTTGGATTAGTGGATTTCTGCTTATGAAAAAAAGCAGTTACCAAAGCCATAATTTATTCTACCTGATGGGAAAAGTATGTGATTATAGTCTGAATATACTTTCTTGCTTTTATCATTGTTAATTCTTTTGGAAAGAGGATGATCAGCTCTGCTTCAGGTTCCATTTTCAATAAGGACAACCATCCTAACTATAGCCAAGAATGCTCTGTTTTACTTTTGAAAATAAATTTAAATAGTAGGGAAAAACAAAGGAGGAGGTTACAATTGTTACAATGCTCAATAAGAAATGTACTCATTACCTTACTCATGTAACTGTAACCCCTCTCTACAGTATTTTTACAATAAAAAACATAGAAAAAAGAAAAAATTTAAATTGTTACTCCAGCAATACAATAGGATTATGGTTGAATGAAGGTAATAAGATAATTTATTAATCTAAGATGATAAACACTGAAAATTTAAATCAACTAACATCAAGTCCAAATGAAAGGCTATAATCAATGGCTTTATAAAGTATTTTCTTTTTTTATTTTTTTATTGTGAAAATACTGTTTCAAATGCAGCATTACAACCACCACAGAAACAAGAAGAGAGCAAAAAGTATTCAAGAACTCAGGTTTTGTTTTCTTGGTTTCATGGTATGTTAGTTAATCTCCTGAGGACACTCAGGAGGTATTATTCTGTCCCAGTGTAGAAAGAAGAGGTGATTTTAGTGCCAAGTTATGAGGTTTTTCAATGAAGTCACTATACAGGGAAGGTCCATTAAAAGTGTTTATGTGAGATAAAAACTCAGAAATCTATTTGGCAATATAGAGAAAAACAAATTAGAAGAAAAGCTATATAAAACAGGAGACTGATTTACAAATCTAGCATGAATAATGACAATTATAATAAAGGATG
The DNA here is from genome assembly GCF_000151885.1 of Dipodomys ordii. Taxonomy (NCBI): domain Eukaryota; kingdom Metazoa; phylum Chordata; class Mammalia; order Rodentia; family Heteromyidae; genus Dipodomys; species Dipodomys ordii. Next base: position 8,650,047 of record NW_012267221.1, read on the forward strand.
CGCCAAGACCGATGAGGAGAGAGATGGGGGGAAGGCCACAGATGCTATATTTTCAAAGCTTTACAAGTTATTGGATAGAGGAACTGAGAACATGAGGATCATGAAAAGGTTTAGGGAAGAAAGTGCCATTGTTTGAATCATGATGCATTTGGAGATGTAGTGTGTTGTCAGCACAAAGCAGATTCCAAACAGGAACAAGATGCTCCAAAATCATCACTAGTCACTCACTTAAAGGTGAGAGGTGAGTGCTCCTGATAGTGCTAAAATGAAGAAAAGAGAGTAATAATAGCAAGGATAGATTGTTGGAAAACATCTACATCCAGAAAGTTAGAAAAGAAAAAGAATTAAAAAGAAATATATATAGATATATATGTTTGAGCAGATGGCATCATCTAAACTTCTATATAAAACTCATTGAGCAATTAAGAATTCAAAATTAACAATTTTGATATAGGAATGTGAAGGAAGGTAAAGTAACTTGGAACCATTTACTTAAAACATTTTAGGTAATCCATCCCGTTGGGTAAGAAAAGACCATTATAAATCAAAGTAACAGCTGGGTACTGGTAGCTCACTTCTTTTATCACAGCTACTCAAGAGTTTGTGATGTGAGGGTCTCAGTTCAAAGCCAGCCTGGGAAGACAAATATGGGAAACTCTTATATCCAGTTATCCACTAAACAAATCCAGAAATGAGAATGTGAGGGGTAGAGCACCAGCATTGAGCAAGCTAGCCAAGTAAAGCTCATGGCACTGAATTCAAGCCCCAGTACTGGCACAAAAAAAAAAAAAACAGAAGCAACAAGTGTCGAGAGTTCTGGCTGATGCACTAAATAGGCTACTGATGACACAAATATTCCTCACAAAGAGAGAGAGAAAAAAAAAGAATAATGGATATTTTCAAAGAAGTGAAATTGATAGAGCTTGAGATAGAATGTCTAACATAAACTGCAAATTGAATGGAGCTGAAGCTGAAGAGAACATAAAGCACTTGCTATGGTTTTGAAATAGAAGAGAACATTTGGAACACGTACTAAGGAAAATAAGAATTATGAATGAATCAATTTAACTGTAGACTTTCACATGACTATATATGCCCAAGATTTGCATGATATTTTTCCTCTTGCTTTACCTTCCTCTACTTGGGGACCTAGTTGCTTTCATAATCAATGAATAATTGTTATCCTTATGTTCACAAATAAAATTAAATTAAATTAAAAAAATAATTGTTATCCTAAATAATAAGCCTAATCCCTGACCCTTCAACTCCATTCTCAGTGCACCCCTTCTTCTTCCACAGATTTAGAAATTAAGACCAGCCAGCATTCTCAAGTAAAGAAATACTTAGATCTTCATTTCTTGGCTTTACTTAAACCTGCCACTAGTATTACAAGAAAATCAGTACTGGCTTCTTAGATAATAAATGCTTTGAAAAATTGCATTTGGCTCTTCAAATGGCTTCTATCATGTCAAACTCTATTGTAGTACAATATAGACCATTGTTTTCCTGTCCTAAATTGCCACATCCTGTTGCTCTACAGAAGTCTGTAAGTGCCAAGTTACACCCTGAGGACGGATGGTTTTCAATAGTGGGTCTGTGTACCATTTCTTAATAAGAATCTTAGTTCCAGGTGAAAGACTAAATCTGGGAATCAGGCCTCTAAACAAGCATTGGCAAAGAGAACCTACTAAGTGGGATAGAAGTCAATTTCAAAGTTCTTACACGTTATTATATAAGCAGGTACAATGTGAAGTCTTCCTTTACAAATAGACAAAGAAATACATATCTCCCCAGTAAATATACCCAGAAAGTTACATTAATATTAAATATACTGAATACATTTTTATATCTTCTCAGGACTTTCTTGAATGAAATAGTGAAATTTCATATAATCAAATTGAAAAACAAAAAGATCCATTAAATCCCTACGGATGGTCAGGGTTACCCAACAACTCCTGTTTTGCTCAAAGGAATAAACTCTTTGGGATAATAATATTAGTTCAATGCAATTTTATCTCAATATGTATGATACTTGAGAAAGACAAAAACATCATTAAAGAATCACAAATCTGGACTGGGAATGTGGCCTAGTGGTAGAGTGCTTGCCTAGCATTCACGAAGCTCTCGGTTCGATTCCTCAGTACCACATAAACAGAAAAATCTAGAAGTGACACTGTGGCTCAAGTGGTAGAGTGCTAGCCTTGAGCAAAAAAAGCTCTGGGACAGTGCACAGGCTCTGAGTTCAAGCCCCAAGACTGGAAAAAATAAAAAGCATAAATCTGACCAAGATTGTGCCTCTCTGGCCAGGGCACTTTCTCCTCTCTCCCTCTCCTTTCTCCTCTCTTCTCTTGTCTCTCTCCTCTCTCTATCTCCTTGTTAGGGTTTTCCAAAACTCTTCTCTGAGATGACTCACTCTAGTATTTTATTTTGTTATTTTTTATTTGCTTTTTTAAATTTTTTTTTATTTTTAATTTTTTTTTTTTTGCCAGTCATGGGCCTGAACTCTGGACCTGGGCGCTGTCCCTCAGCTCTTCAGCTCAAGGCTAGTGCTCTACCGCTTAAGCCACAGCACCACTTCCAGCTTTTTCTGTTTATATGGTGCTGAGGAATCGAACCCAGAGCCTCATGCATGCAAGGCAAGCACTCTACCACTGAGCCACCTTCCCAGCCCCACTTTTTTTTATATTAGTAAGTTTTTTATTGTGAAAAAAATGTACAGAGAAGTTACAATTACATGAGCAAGTTAATGAGTCCATTTCTTATCAAGCATTGTTGCCTCCTCCTTTGTTTGCCCTTCCCATCCTTGCCTTCCCATCTCCCCACCCCCATACCACCACCCCCCTGCCCTCACCAAAGTTGTAAAGTTCATTTTTTGACATAACATCTTGTATATCTCATTGTTGCAATGGGTCCACCTGTATCCCTATTTAAACAATTTGTTTTTTCCCTTTCCCTCCACAAATTATACCTGCATCAAATACAGTGAAAACAGGGGTTATACCATAGACACTCTAGTATTTTATTGCTACATTGTTTACATTCTTCATTCAAACTAAAATAAAAATTTTACTTACTCTAAAAGTCATGTAAGTATTATACTTTAGTTTTCCATGGGGAATAATTTTACATCTTCATCTTAAAAAACTAAAACTTCTTTATATAACAAGAGATGTTTACCAGTGAAATACCCACTGGTCTTTTCATCTCCTTGGAGGGCCTACTTTTTTCCCCTGTAATGATTTTTGTTGTTTTCCTTTAGGCTAGTATTGGTCTCCCCAAATACCTTTCAAAAATGCCATAGTTAAAAATCACACAAATTCAAAGTAAATTTATAATTAATTTGAAAGGGCCATGATACAGTTTTGAGACCTTCTACTGAATTGTGATAACCTTAACTAAGTCTGTGGCTGATTGGTGTGTCTGTCCACTAGAAATAAATAAACTTAAATGGAAGCAACGACAGGGCTGATTTTCTACAAAGAAGTATACACACATATAACAAGCTAACAGCAAGGGTTTATAGATTTCCAAGCTTTGGGAAAATTACAGTTTTTAGTTCCTTAAAACGTGTGTCAGAGGCCTCCAGTAGTCCACCAAAATCTGTCTTTCCCCTTTCTATAATAACATGATTATAGTTGGGAACAAGATTAGAGCACATGTCCCAGTCCCCTTGAACTTGGGTGTGGCTAAATGACTTAGTTCACCCTGAAAGCAAAGTAGAAGAGACATCTGTCATTTCTAGATCTAAGCTTGTGAGAGAAGTATGTAAGCCTCTTATGTGCTGTCACTCACATTCTGTTTGCTGAACATAGATGGCAAGCAGGTGGATCCTCCCTACTTTCCTGTGTGTGTCTATGTGTGCCGGAAATCATGGTTGAACTCGGGACCAGAGCACTGTCCCTTAGCTCTTGTACTCAAAGCTGGTGGTCTATCACTTGAACTACAGCTTCAGTTCTGGCTTTTTGCTGGTTACTTGAAGATAATCATCTCATGGACTTTCTTGCCCAAGCTGACCTCTACCAGGATCCTTATATCTCAGACTTCTGAGTAGCTAGGATTACAAGTGTGAATCACTGCTGTCGGGTTAAATAAGGCTTTTTTTTTTAATTTATCACAAGTGGAGTGGGCTATGGTATCTAGTAAGTAGAGGTCAGGAACACTGTGAAACAACCTACAACATACCATAAAATACCAGAAATAATAGCAATAATGCCATGATCTGGATACCCTACTGAAGAAGAAGAAGACAAAGCTAAAATATTGAGCAAGCCCAGATCTCTAGAAGACTGCAGAGCTCTCCTAATGTGAATGCTGTTCAAGACTTTGGCTGGAGCTAGGAAGAAATGTCTATTGTCCTGAACCACAGTAACACTGGTTCTCATGTTACCATGAGCCAGCCCAGCATAACAGAGGCCAACTAACATATAATTTTCAATGTACAAATTAACTTGAGCATGTACACAGGCAGACCTCTCAACCCTCTATTCATGCCTTTTGCTTTGCAATGCCTTCATTAGATGCATTGGTTGTTTTAAGTTAATTTGGATGACTTTGTGTGTATATAAATGCAGGGTAGACCTCCTGTTTGTCTTCCACTCTGTTATGTATATTGCTCCAGGGAAACACAGTTTTCTGTGGGTTCAGGCCATGTAGCTCTTGTGCAACATACTGTGTTCCAGTCTTAGTATTATACTGGTACAAAATTCACCTAGAAATGTTTGCTGCACCTGTCACCCTACTATGAGCAAGGCAGGCCTGTGCAAAACTTGAGACCCTATCTCAAAAACAAATATCTTAGAACATAAAGGGTGGGAGCTATGACTCAAGAGGTGAGCATCTGTCTATTAAGCACAGGTCTTGAGTTCAAATCAAGATACCACTAAAAAAAGAGAGGGAGAAATGATGCCTATCAGTCAGTTTCTGAAGACCTTTAAAAGGTACTGAACAACCACACCTATGAATGGTGATTAATGGGAGGTGCAACTCACAGGTCACTGTGGAAGAAAACAAACACAGCACCTGCACTATATACACAAGAGACTTCAGTTGATGGAGTGGTATGTTTAGACAATGATTGCTGGAGAACAGTGAACCATAGTTAGCTAGTTCCAAAGTAGGGTATGCTATCAACCTGCTTTAGATTAGGAAAAAGTAACTTTGTTGTTTCTTGCTCATGTGGAGTCCTAACTTCTTTAACTTAGTGATTTTTGTTCTTTCTAATACAAAAGGATACAGTGAAATACACCGGTTACTGGAGGCATATAACAAGGCATGAGAAATTTGAAAACTCTTCAGCTGATCAGAATTGAATGGAAACTAACTTGTCAAGGTCTTTTATAGTCAGAGGCCATCCAATCATTGAACTGCTTTCTGGGCTGTCTTCTAACCACATGACACAACATCATTTTTTCAAGCTATTCTATAGCTAGAAAGTTTACCCTTCCCTACTTCATCTATTGGGAACCCACACATGCTTCAAAAACTCTTCCCTTCTTCTGCCAATGAAATCTCCAGTATAACAGGAGGCTTTCTCTCCCTCCTCTGAAATCTTCCAGCAATTAGGTATTCGCTGCTTTGTCACCTCTCTTGTACTGTCTTCATGAAGATTACCACCTCAAAGAGCACACTAACCAGAAGTGGAGCTATGACTCAAAGTGGAGAGTACTAGCCTTGAGCAAAAGAGCTCAGGGACATCACCTAAGCATGAGCTATACAACAAGATCAACAACAACAAAAAAGTCTACACGAAAATGCTACTTTATTTAGATTTCATGAGTATGTTTTGCTCCTCCATTTATTTTTTTTAAGTTCAGAGAGAGGAAATTCTACATGTCACTACTTTGTCTTGCAGCAAAAAAAATTATACTAATAGTGAGCAGGCAAAATATCTGGAATTTTTAAATTAATCCATTAAAATGGGAATATTTCAGATTAGGAAGTAGCTCGGTGGCAAAGCACTTGCCTAGCAAATTCAACATCCTGGGTTAGATCCTCAATACCAATACAGAAAAAAATACAGTTTTAAAAAAACTGGTAAAAATAAAAATGAGAATATTTTAGAAAGACCTATCTCAGGCTGATACAGTTTAAGAATGATAGAGTCAAAAGGACATATTTTTTAATTAACTTGTACCCCAACTAAGGATTGGAAGCACTGTTACTGTTGTTACAACTTGACTATATTAATGTTGTTGGTATACAAATTTAAATAGAGAATCTGGTACAGCTCCTATGTGTTTGTATAACCAAGTTGGTGCAGTGCCCAGTAGAACAAGGAGGATGCTGAGAGCCTTCAGACATGCTAACTGATCTACTTCAGTGCTAATTTGAGTCAACCTTTGTTTACAAATGTTCCCACACCTGCAAAGTTGAATTGAGGCCTCTTCCAGAGTTCTGATATTGCCCTAAGTCACTTTTAAACTGGGGCTTTTATAAGAAAAAAGAAGGGTTTTTTTAAAGGTTTTTAAATCTGAAAAAATGGCATCAAAATTTTCCTGCTGGTGACTTCTGACTTTCACGCAAGACCATGGAATGATAAGGGACCTGATTTTTTTTCATTTCTCCAAAGACCTCCTCTCAATACGGTATTGAGAAAAATATAGTTCAATACAAGCACTATAATTTAATATTTATATTTTCAGTGCCTGCACAGATCAAATATTGTAAATCCATGACTTGTAATCAAGAACTAACATGAAGAAAAATTTCCCTGAGTATATAGCATTGAATATGTAGCACCCATCCAAAATAAATATGTCAAAGTAAAATACATCCATTTCAAAATAGATGTACTATAAAGGTTTCCCTAGTCAGTCTTAATTTTAAAATAAATTTGACACCTTTTATTATTCTGATGATCATAGTTTATCTATTTATGAGTCTAGAAGCCCTTGCTGAATTGCGACTATACAAACTTAAATCGCATAATCCTCTCTCCAGAACACAGAAATGTCGAGGGTAGGTAGGAAAATATGATATTAATAACACAGCAATCCGTTGTGTCTTTCCCCACCCCCACAGCAAAGCAGACTGCGGAATGAATGACTCTACTGACTGACCACCTGAGAACAGAGTTTCAGACAAAACTGGCAACTTCTGAAGAAAGGGAAATCAAGGATTAGTACACATCCGGCTATTGCTCAATTATATCAGAGGAGGCAGAAAATTTGCATGTTTCCAAAGTAAACTCTGGGGCTACTGCCTCCCTCCCTCTTTGCTGTGCACACACAGTCTCATGTGGTGGCCAGTGGGAGGACATGAAGCTGCGAGGAAGCCAGTCTTAACCCTTCCTGGAGCACATAAAGGAGCCTACAGCCAGCAGTGTAATCAACAGCAGACGCTGTATAGAAAGAACACAGAAAGCTGGAGTGTTCTCTTTTTCTGTATAACTTTCCTTATATTAAACCTGACACTACAATGATTTCCACCTAAGAGAAATGTATATTAATCCAAGGCTAAAAGAAACTCAGAAGGAAGGTCTGGCAAACCAGAAAGGCAGTAGTGTGAATGTCTTCTACCAGTATAGAGACAGTACATTTCCAGGCTCACCTGTCTGAGGCATGATAAAAGGGACAAAGATTCCACATGATATCTCCAGAACTGAGGAGTTGCTATTGACTCCTTAGTGATAAAGTAGCTTCCTCCACCTTCTTGTAACGCCACACTAACCAAAATCCTATTTTCAGCAGAAGGTATGCATTTTCAAAAGAACCCTCTTAACTTTTCTAGACTGGTCTTTTGGAAACCCTGTGAAGCTGCAAACCCTTGTCATCATAGAAGAAAAAAAAATCTTACCTGTGCACAGATGCCAGCTGCTCAACTATTTACAGATTCCAAAATCCCACATGTAAACATGTAAGTCCATAAAATCAAGGCAAAAACTGTACCTTATAGGGTAGTAGAGGTAGAAAATAAAGTCATATCAGAACCTCTGTCCAGGAACAGATATATTTTATACTCTTGAAAGAAACAAAAATCTTTAGAGCTCTGAAATTTTCTCCTTCTCCAACTTTCCTTCTTTATCTCCCTCATTTCTTCATGTGAGGTCAAAAACCTCAGATACTAAATTCTCCAGAAATCACCATTACACACCCTTCATCTTCCATATGGGTCACTACACAACTACCAGAGCATATAAAAAATAAAATAAAATGTACCTCTATTCATTTTCTTATCTGGGCCCAGAATTACTTTTAAAGTGCATTTTCCACACTACAAAGTGTGTCTTAACAAAACACAAACTCAACTGAGATATGATTACTGTACTTGTAAAACATTTGGTGTTTCAGCAATATGCCCCTAACAAAAGTATGCTTGGAAAAATGAATTCTGTTTCAACAGTTAAAAGGACATAATTATTTTTCTGCTGCATAACAATTTTTAAATGTTAATGAGTTAAAATACAGAACCAAAAAAGCTCCCCTGCAGTAATATAGTGGATCATTTGGCTGCCTGGTTCTCCTCTCTCTGTATTTGTTTCTGTGGTCCAATAATGTTCAACAACCTAGGGAGACCACAAGTAACTACAGTATGGTGATCCAATGGGACAGCTTGCTCTCCCATATATTTTACCCAAATTTGTAAAGACTAGATTTTTTCAACCTCAATCTTGGGCATATTTTGAATAAGAAAGGTAACATTTGTTTGAATGAAAAATAGCTGTGCTACAATACTTCCCTAGCACGTTCAAGAGCCTGGTTATATCTGCACCACTAGGGGCACAGATTCTCCAGACACTGGCAAACATCTTTGGGGTGGTAGGCACAATTGTCCTCAATTTAGAATCACTGATATTAACCGTAGTCACAAAAAAAGAAATCACTTATGTAACAGTATACACTATACCTCTGTCTCTAGGTAATCTACCATTGGATCAAGAAAGCTATTTTTCTGAATTCTATTTGTTCTATAGTTGCCAGTAACATAGAAATGACCCTGTCAAGAGTTACCAAATTCATCAAAGGAAAATTTATTGATTTATTACTTTTATATATTTTTTATATAACTAGTAAAATCTCATTCATTACTTCCCCTTATTTATTCACTAAGTGACTAGTAAGAGCTTAGACTGTGTCAAACACTACAATAGAAGTCAGGTCCTACATTCCTGCGATCATAGACCCTGATACCAGTAGGCAAGTTAATACAGAAATAGACAGTTATGGTACACAGTAAGTGCCACCTTCGGGGAAGAAGCTGGAGAACCTTAACTAGATTTCAAGGATTTAAATAAACACAAGAAAATGTTGTATCTAAGTTAAAACCTGAAAGAAACAGAAATCAGGAGCAAGGAGACAAGTATACGAAATTGAGATAGCATGAGAAGTGGCCCACAGAAGATGATAAAGATGATAAAGATGATAAAGAAGATGATAAAGATAAAAGGGCTGAAGGAAATATAAACAATACAACAGATGCAGAGTATAGCAAATGAAGGGCTTGTATAAAGAATTAAGATGATAAGTTTTTTGAAGAACCTTCATACTACTTTCCAGAGTGGTTGAACCAGTTTACATTCCCACCAACAATGTAATAGGGTTCCCTTTTGGCCACATCCACCCCCAGTATGTGTTATTATTTGTTTTCTTGATAATGGCCATTCTAACTGAGGTGAAGTGGAATTTCAATGTAGTTTTGATTTGCATTTCTTTTATGACCAGAGATGTTGAGCATTTCTTCATGTGTCTATTGGCCATTCTTATTTCCTCTTCAGAGAAGTCCTTTTTTTCATTCTTTAGCCCACTTATTAATAGGATGGTTGTTTCTTTGAGGATTTGTTATTGTGGGTTTAATCCATAAGAAAGAATAACATTGCCCCATTCATAAGGAAATAAAAAGGCTTGAAAAAAATCATATTAAGTGAAGTAAGCCAGACACAAAGAAATATAGGCCCCATAGTTTCCCTCATTTGCAATAATTAGTATATGTCTAGGATCATCCTAGCAGAGGATCACAATAGCTTAATATCTATGTACATATGACCATATAAAATTATGCTAATTGAAATGAACTCCAAGATATGGAAACAAGAGTTTTTGTTGTTTTGTTTTGTTTTTTAATGTACTGTGTGAAGTTCTTTCTTTTTTCTTTCTTTTTGTTTTCCCCTGTGGTTTATCCCTTGTTGTCACTCTCTTTTTTTGGTATGCTGTGTCACGTATGCATGTTTAGTTTGGGAAGGGAAGGGGAACAACAAAATAGTGAGACAAAGGACAAAGAGTGAACCAATGCAACAGCGATACTCACAAGACACTATGTTGGGAATGAACTTTACAACTTGGGATGGACAGGAGTCAGGAGGAAAAAAAAGTGTGAGAAAATGAGGGAGGGGGTAACAATGTCCCACAAGAAATGTACTCTTTACCCTACTTGTGTAACTGTAACTCCTTACAATAAAATAAAATATTCTTTAAAGAAAAAAGGTGAGAGAGGAAAGATGAGAGAGAGGATGATGAGAGAGGAAAGCAAAGGCCAAATCATGAAGGAAATGATATTCAGGAGGAGTGTGGGTCTCTTGAACTGAGAATCACTAGATAGTTTCACAGGAAGATCACTGTAGCTATGATGAGAATGTATGATGTCAGAGTTCTCTGAAGAAAACCAATTAACAATATGTAAACATGTAACAGAGAGAGAGACAGAGAGGAAGAGAGAGAGATTATAGGAAATTGACTCATGTAATCTTCCCACATCCCAAGCTATACAAGGTGAGTCATGAAGATAGAAACTCAAAAGATAATAAATAATACAATTTCAGTTCAAAAGCAGCCAAGCCAGAATTCTCTTCATTTAATTACTGGTACAAGGCCAAGACACATTAGAACTTAACCCAGTATTACCTATTTACTCAACCTCCCAACTTGAATATTAAATTTTACTTAGTCTATCAATTAAAATGGTAATATTTTCTGAAGACACTCTCAAAATTATCAGGACACCTGGTAGCCCAGTCATATTGATGCATAAATAGGCCATCCCAGTAATAAATGCTAAAACACAATAATCAGACCCTCAGAGAACACAAGTAAAGCTGGTATAGTCAGTGAAGCAAGAGATTCTGGTGAGCTGAATACAAGTTTTACCACTAAACCTTTTAATGCAAGCACATAGTAGGACTTTAATGAATATCTAGTTAACGTTATTCATGAATGGAATATGAAATTAAAATTCACTTTCAAGTCAGACTCTGGGGGCTCATGCCTGTAATCCTGACTACCTCAAGAGACTGATATCAGAGGATGGTGGTTTGAAGCTAGCCCAGGTAGGAAAATCCCTGAAACTCTTATCTCCAATAATCTATACAGAAAAAAAACGCAACTGGTACTATGGTTCAAGTGGTAGAGTGTTAGTCTTGAACACAAACAGTCTCAGGTCAGTGCTCAAGCCCTGAGTTCAAGCCCCAAGACTGGCAGAAAGAAAGGAAGGGAGAGAAAGAAAAAGAAAGAAAGAAAGAAAGAAAGAAAGAAAGAAAGAAAGAAAGAAAGAAAGAAAGAAAGAAAGAAAGAAAGAAAGAAAGAAAGAAA
>NW_012267221.1:8663315-8692527 GCF_000151885.1 Dipodomys ordii
AAAAAAAAAAAAAGGAGGAGAGTTTCAAGGACAGTGGAGACCATGTGCCATAGTTACAGAATCCATTACCAAAACACCTAAGTAGTACCAGATACATGCATGAAAGAGAAACTGTCTCTCTTAGCTATTCAATAATTTTATGTTATCGGAATGTTTATTTGCAAAATAGGGATTCTGGTTCTTTTTCCCTTGATATCTTATGTGTTGATGCTTTTAACCTTTCAATACTAATTACCAGAATAGAGTGCTATTCAAAATGGTGTTCTCTCTCATACACACATACACACACATACATTTCCTTCATTTCAAGGAAAAAAATGTGATATTGTTCATTATACCAAACCAAAACAGAAGAACTTAACCTTAATTACCAGCAAGACTTACCTTTAAAAAGTAAAGCAAAGTTAAAATGAAACTTTAATAATTGTATCATTAACTAACGATAATAAAATAAAGGCCTTAACAACATAAGTAACATGAATATCTTTTTAGTTAAATATGTATTTATAATCAGTTCCACAAAGTATTCCAGATAAATTCAGATTAGCCTGCGTAACTTTGATATTAATACAATTTTCAAATTAGAAAAAGATAGTTATATTCATAAGTAATTGAGTAGGGATCTGCTTTACTTTTTTTTTTTTTTTTTTGGTCAGTGCGGGGCTTGAACTTTGTCCCTGGCACTCTTCAGCTCAAGGCTAGTGCTCTACCACTTGAGCCACAGCGCCACTTCCGGTTTCCTAGTGGCTTATTGGATATAAGAGTCTCCTGGACTTTCCTGCCTAGCTTTGAACTGTGATCCTCAGATCTCAACCTCCTGAGTAGCTAGGATTACAGGTGTGAGCCACCAGTGCCCAGCTTGCTTTCCATTTTTTAAATTAGATATTTAAAAACTTCACTTTCTATCATCAAATACTAGTTTTAGTCTCTCAATTATGGCTAATTGTGAAAATAAATGAGCAAACTCTCTACATAAAAATTTCATGTTTTAAACACATCATTGTTGATGTGTAGTATATCTTAACATTGAATCAGATGCCAGGTTTGTAGGTTTGTAGGTAAAACCAGAAAAGTAGGATGACCTCCAGTTTTGGATTACCTCAGTTATAAATCTTCAGAGGGATAATTCTTTAGAAATCTTTATCAGCAAGCCCCTTGGGAGTTGCCTATTATCCATGTGACTGAAATAGTAAGCCCCAGCTATTGCTCCATCCTGACTGTAATTGAGAATTAGAATCCAGTAGTAATTAAGCAGATTTATACAATTGTTATAAATATACTCTCCAAGAACCACTGGAGTTACAATGGTAGACACAAAAATAAAGAATTGTCTCAGCAAGGCAAAATTTACTTCTGCACAGAAGCACATAGGGCAGGCAGTCTGCTCTGGTATTTATTCCTAATGCAGCAGGTCCCACCCCTTTGCTCAGATTAGTTGAACTCAGTTTCACAATCTGCCTGTGAATGACTAGTTTGAATAGAGTAAAATGTATTTACATAAAGTGATTTTGAAATAAGATTAACAAGTTTGACAAGAAATGTACTCTCTACCTTACTTATGTAAATGTAACTCCTCTGTATATCACCTTGACAATAAAATTAAATTAAAAAAAAATTTCATGTTTTTCTAGCTCTACCAATTTAACGTCAGCATAAGAACATAAAATTGCTTGTTTTATCTTTAAATAGCTGTACAAAAGCAAGAGTATTTAACAAAGCAGTGTATGAATACAATGCATCTTAATCTGAGTCAATCCCTTAACAATCTCATCTCTCTTGAACCCATCACTTCCTTTATACATTGGTTTATTTTGTGGTATTTATAATAAATTCTTGACTGCATTCTCCTCTATCCTTCTCCCTTCATTGTCTACCTCTCTCCTCTTCTCACTCCCCCTTGCAAGTACCCATTGGTTAGTTAGTATTTATTTTCTTGAGATTTGACTTGGTCTTTTAAAAACATGTACTATTTGAGCTCTCCATACCAATTACTGTAAGTCAGTAAATTCATCTGAAACTACTTACACTCTACCTAGCATGTAAATTATTCCTACAAAAAAAAAGATTGTATCTGTAACGGTATCCAATGGATTCTTTCAGATAGAAAGCTTCAGGAAATTGAAGACTGGAGCTGGGAAGGTGGCTCAGTGGTAGACTGCTTGCCTTGTATGCATGAGGTCCTGGGTTTATTTCTCAGCACCATGTACGCAGTAAAAGCCAGAAGTGGCACTGTAGCTCAAATGGTAGAGAGCTAGCCTTGAGCTGAAGAGCTGAGAGACAGCGCCCAGGCCTAGAGATCGGGCCCCAAGACCAACCAAAAAAAATAAGTTGAAGACTCTATAGGGCTACCAGCAAGAATACAGCTTATAGAATTGAGACTCAAAGAAAGAAGGGACCAATAGTATCTCTACAAACTGCTAACACCAACAAGTTCTCAGTTCACTGCACACTTAAGAAGTGACCAATACATGTACTAGTTATTGCAAATAAGGGAAACCATGGGACCTTTGTTTCTTTGGGCCTGGCTTACTACACTTAATATAATTTTTTTCCAATTCTTTCCATTTCCTAACAAATGAAGTTGTGTCATTCTTTCTGATGGAGGCATAGAATTCTATTACCTAAATACATACCACATTTTCTTGATCCATTCATCTACGGGGGCGGGGAGAACATCTGGAGTGGGTTCCATATCTTAGCTATAGTTAATAATGCCGCAATAACCACAGATGTGCTGGTAGCTTCGATTTGACTTCTTTGTGATCATTTGGGTAACTGCCCAAAAGTGGGATTGTTGGGACCTAGGGGAGCTCTATATGAAGTCTTGTGAGGAACATCCATACTGCTTTCCAAAGTGGTTGGACAAGTTTACACTCCCACCAGCAATGCAGTAGGGTCCCCTTTTGGCCAAATCCCCTCCAGCATCTATTGTTACTAGATTACTTGATTATAGCCATTCTAACTGGGGTGAGGTAGAATCAATGTTGCCTTAATTTGCATTTCTTTTATGGCTAAAGAAGTTGAGCATTTCTACATGTGTCTAATGGCCATTCTTATTTCCTCTTCAGAGTAGTCTCTCTTTAAGTTTTTAGCCCATTTATTAATCAGGCAGTTGTTTCTTTCAGGATTTATTCTTGAAGGATATAATTTTTTAGTTCTAAGTATATTTTAGATATGAGGCCTTTGTCCATTATGGCTAGTGAAGCAAAAGAGATCAAAAGCAAGTTCACTACTGTACTCTTTCTATGAAGCCACCAAAACCCTCATCCCAAAATCAGGCAGGGACTCATCAAAGAAAGAGTACTATAGATACATTTCTTTGATGAACATCAATGCAAAACTTCTCAACAAAATTTTGGCCAATCAACTTCAACAATTCATCCAATAAATCATACATCATGATCAAACAGGATTCATTTCAGGGATGCAAAGCTGGTTCAATATAAGCAAATCATTAATATAATTCATCACATCAACAAGAGCAAGGATAAGAACCATGTAGTTATCTCAATAGATGCAGAAAAGGCATTTGACAAGATCCAACACCCCTTTATGATGAAGGCATTGGAAAAACTAGGAATCCACAGAACATTCCTCAATACCATAAAGGCTGTATATGATAAACTTACAGCCAGCATTATACTTAATGGTGAAAAACTAAAGCCATTTCCTCTTAACTCAAGAATGAGACAAGCATGTCCACTCTCTCCACTTCTCTTCAATTGAGTATTAGAATGCCTACCTACAGCAATAACACAAGATGCAAACATAAAAGGGATCCAAATAGGGAAAGATGAAGTAAAACTCTTCCTCTTTGCAGATGACATGATCTTGTATTTAAAGAATCCCATGGACTCCTCTCCCAAATTACTCAAGCTGATTCGAAACATTGACAAAGTAGCAGGGTATAAAATTAAACCCCCAAAATCAATGGCTTTTCTGTATGCCAACAATGAGAAAAGAGTGGCTGAAATCAGGAAAGCAACAATATTCGTAATAACCCCACAAAAAATAAAATACCTACAAATTAAATTAACCAAAGAAAACTTTATAAACCTGAAAGGAAATCAAAATAGAACTTAGAAAGTGGAAAAACCTCCCATGATCCTGGATTAGAAGTATCAACATCATGAAAATGGCAATACTTCCCAAGGTTATCTACAAATTCAATGTGATACCTATCAATATTCCAAGCTCATTCTTCAAGAAAATACAAGAGGCAATCCAAAAATTCATATGGAACCATAAAAGACCCCAAATAGCAAAAACGATCCTTAACAGAAAGAACAGTGCTGGAGGGATATCAATACCAAATTTCAAACTCTACTACAAACCCACAGTAATCAAAACAGGTTGGTACTGGCACAAGAACAGACCTGAGGACCAATGGAATAGAATTGAAAACCCAGAAATGAACCCACAGACCTAGAGCCATCTAATTTTCAATAAGGGAGCTAAAAAAATAGAATGGAAGAAAGACAGCCTCTTCAATAAATGGTGCTGGAAAAATTGGTTAATCACTTGTAGAAAACTAAAGCTAGATCACCTTGCACCAGAATCAACTCCAAATGGATCAAAGTCCTCAGTGTCAAAGCAGCCACCCTGAAAACATTACAGGATGGAATAGGAGAAACCCTAGGTCTCTTGGCACAGGCCAAAATTTTCTTAATAGAGATCCAGAAACACAACAACTCAAAGAAAGGTTGGACAAATGAGATTGCATGAAGTTACAGAACTTCTGCATGGCAAAGGGCATAGCTAGCAAGAGCAATAGAAAACCCTTGGATTGAGAGAAGATCTTCACTAGCCATACAATGGACAAGGGTCTCATATCTAAAATATACCTGGAACTCAAAAAATTAAATCCCCCAACAACAAATCCTCAAAGAAAACAACTGCCCAATAAGTAACTGGGCTCAAGACTTAAAGAGAAATTTCTCTGAAGAAGAAATAAGAATGGCCAATAGACACATGAAGAAATGCTCAACCTCTCTAGCCATAAAAGAAATAAGGATACAGGTGGACCTGTTGCAACAATGAGAAGTACAAATTGTCATGTCAAAAACGAACTTTACAATTTGGAAGGGGGGAGGATTAGGTGGGGGTGAGAGGGAGGATGGGAAGGGATGGGAAGGGTAAACAAAGGAGGAGGCTACAATGCTTGATAAGAAATGTACTCACTATCTTGCCCATGTAATTGTAACCCCTCTGTACAGTATTTTCACAATAAAAAAAAAGAAATGCAAATCAAAACAACATTGACATACCACCTCACCCCAGTCAGAATGGCTATAATCAAGAACTCTAATAACAACAGATGCTGGAGGGGATGTGGACAGAAGGGAACCTTACTGCATTGTTAGTGGAAGTGTAAACTTGTTCAACCACTTTGGAAAGTAGTATGGAAGTTCCTCAAAAGATTTCACATAGAGTTTACCTATGACCCAGCAATCCCACTTTGGGGCATTTACCCAAATGATCACAAACAAGACTATAATAAAGCTACCAGAACAACTATGGTTATCGCAGCATTATTCACCATAGCTAAGATATGTAACCCACCCCAGATGCCCCTCAGTAGATGAATGGATCAAGAAAATGTGGTATATATACACAATGGAATTCTATGCCTCCATCAGAAAGAATGACATTGCCCCATTTGTTAGGAAATGGAAAGACTTGGAAAAAATTATATTAAATGAAGTAAAACAGGCCCAAAGTAACATAAGTCCCATAGTTTCCATATCTGAGACAAGGAGATAAGGTCAGAATGGATGATGCTAAGCCAAATGCACCCCAAGATAAGAACAGAAGTGGTTTTTTCTTTATTGCTATTGTTTCTAACATACTTATAAGGTACCATGTGGTTTTGTTTTGTTGTTGCTTTGTATGTCCCTCCCTCATGATATAACCCCTGTTTTCACTGTATTTGATGTTGGTATAATTTGGGAAGGAGAAGGGAAAAACAAATTGTTTAAATAGGGATACAGGTTGACCCATTCCAACAATGAAATGTACAAGACGCTATGTCAAAAAACGAATTTTACAATTTAGTTGGGGGGCAGGAGATGGGAAGTAAGGTGTGAGTGGGGGGAATGTAGTTGTGGAGATGGGAGAGGAGGTGGGAGGGAAAGGATGGTAGGGGAAAAACAAAGGAAGAGGCAACAATGCTTGATAAGAAATGTACTCATTACCTTGCTCATGTCATTGTCACCCCTCAGTACAGTATTTTCACAACATAAAACTTATTTAAAAAAAAAAGGTCAAAAGCTATGTACATATGACCATATAAGATGATGTTAAGTGAAATGAACCATAAAGCAGGGACACAAGTGGTTTTTTTTCTTTCTTGCTATTGTTTTTAACATACTTATAATGCACTACATAATTCTTTTGTTTCTTTTGTATTTTCTTTCCCCATGGTATAACCCCTATTTTCAGTATATCTGATTCTGGTGTCCTGAATCTTGTATATACATTTTTCTAATTTGGGGAGGGGAAGGGAAATAACAAAATGCTTAAATAAGGATACAGGTTGACCCATTGTAACAATTAGATATACACGACACTTCTGTTTATTCCAAATGAGACATTGCATCAACATCTTATTTATTTAATTTAGCATCTATCATCAAGGAGTTGATTGTATCTCAAATAAAATATCTTTGTCCGAATCATTTTTTGCATATGCTAGTGATGACTAAACAGATTTCATTGCTACTTAAATTAAAAGGTTAATGCTGTTTTAAGTATATTTACATTTTCACTATTTCATTTATTTCCTATCATACATTTAAAAAGTCAGATGCATATATGGTTTTATTTAGAGAGTGAATAAATGTCAACTTTGTGCAAGGAAGAGAAAGGAATATCTAGTTGTGTTTTTGTTTGTTGCTCATTACAACCAAGATGCTATTAGTTACAGTTCTAAGTACACTCAAAGAGGTTGATGCTTTTAATCTTTCGAAGAGGATGTCTGAAGGAAAACATGCATGCCTTGGATTTTGGAAACAAACAGAAATGCCCCTACAGTAGTAAGAGAAAGGGAAGAATTAGGAACAGGTATCACCTCGTGTAGCCATCTCGTATGGTAACAATAAAGGCAGCCATGCACCTTGGAACTCAGCAGCAACTATGTGTCAGGATCACATGACATGGCTTTTGCCACAGTTAGCGTAAAATAACAGGAGAATTACGGAAGTTACTTCAAAGTTTTAAATGCAGGACTTTGGATTTAAAAAGTACCACCAGCTAGTGAGGTTTTTGTTTTGTTTTGTTTTTGTTTTGTCTTGTGTTTGGTTTTTTTTTTTTTACTGAGACACAAAATCAATTGCTCTCTACCTGTTTGAGAAGTATTCAAATCATATTCACAAATCACACTACTAACATGACATCTTAGTGGGTGGAGTATGGGTGAGAAAAGGTTATTAGAATAGATTGGCATGAGGAAAGAAAAATCCTTGCCAACAATTCTTAAAGAAATTCACCCCACACCAGGAAACAAAACGAAACCCATATCCCCGTGTGCATAATGTACTGTGCACAGGACTGCTAAAATAGATGTGGGTAGAACTTTCAGGATGACAATAATTTTTTCCTTTTAAAAGTTCATATTTCAAAGATTTAATTTTCCATAAATATATTTCTCTTGGAAATAGTGATACATAATAGGATAATTTGCCATAGTCTTTAGCTATTCTTCACTTAATATTTCCATGGTCTTCTCTGATAGTACTACCTATGTAATTTTACAAAAGTCAAAGCTTTAGCCCACTTGTGGGCTAAACTAGACCATACTAAAGCAACCAGCACAACTATGTTTATTGCTGCATTATTTACCATAGCTAAGATATGGAACCCACCCCAGATGCCCCTCAGTTGATGAATTGATCGAGAAAATGTGTTATATATACACAATGGAATTTTATGCCTCCATCAGAAAGAATGACATTACCCCATTTGTTAGGAAATGGAAAGACTTGGAAAAATTATATTAAGTGAAGTAAGCCAGGCCCAAAGAAACATAGGTTCCATGGTTTCCCTTATTTGCAATAATTAGTATATGTCTGAGACAAGCAGAAATGGTCAAATAAATTTATGTTAGGCGAAATGAACCCCAAGATAAGGACAGATGTGGTTTTTTCTTTCTTGCTATCGTTTCTAACATATTTGTAAGATGGTTTTTTTTGTTGTTGTTGCTTTGTATGTCCCTCCCTCACGACATAACCCCTATTTTCACTTTATTTGATGTCGGTATAATTGGGGGAGGGGAAGGGAAAAACAAATTGTTTAAATAGCAATACAAGTGGACCTACTGCAACAATGAGATTTACAAGACGTTATGTCGAAAATGATCTTTACAACTTGGAGGGGTGTGCATGGGGGGGCATGGGGGTGAGCTGAGAGGGCAGGGATGAGAAGGGGAAACAAAGGAGGAGGCAACAATGTTGATAAGAAATTACTCGTTACCTTGCTCATGTAATTGTAACCCCTCTGTACGGTATTTTCACAGTAAAAAATTAATTTTAAAAAAAAGCTTTAGTTTGGATCTGGGAATGTCTCCTAATGATACACATGCTAAAGCCTTGCTTCTCAGCTTGACACTGTTGGAATGAGGTAGAACCTTGAAGAGGTGGAGCCTAGTGGGAAGTCTTTTTTGTCATTGGGTACATGTCCTGGAAAATGATAAACCCCACACTCTCCTCCTCTTTGTTTTGTATAAAATTTGACAAGGTTTTCATTCTACTGCCTTCTCTCCATGTTTTGTTGCCTCACAATGGACTGAAACTACCTGAAACTTTGAGTCAAAATAAACCTTTTCTCTTTGTAAATTTATTGTGGTGGGTATTTGTTACAGTAATCAAGAACTTATTAACAAAGTCAACTACGTTGAATTGTGCTGTATTTTCTTGTAAATAAAGTAGACTTGTTCAATGTACATGAAAGTTCAGCTACATAATAATGTATATATAAAACACACAATTGAAGATTTAAATATCTTGTGGCCTAGGTGTCTGGAATATTCAGAGACAATACGCCAAGAAATAATTTTTTCCCTTCATGTCTAAATTATTCAGCACAAAATAAAACTAAAATCCTTTCATGACAATGTATGGTTTTCTGGATAATTACTGAATAACCTGTTCTTTGTTGAATCACAACCTTGATTCAAAGCCAATAAGGTACATGTGCCTGAGAAGTTAATTGGTGTAAAATCAAGGGTACACCCTGAAACTTCTTCTCTGGGGTTGGTTTTGTGCTGAAACAAACAAAAATCATACACACCCATTATGTAGGAAAATGCCCCTCTTCTATTCAGTTTGAAATTTTCCCTTTTTGGAACTATCTATGAAATTAATTGTATATTTAGCCTTCTTAGATATGAAAAACATAAAGATGTGTTTGAAAGAAATTGATTCAACAAGTTTCCTAGTGATCTTACACTCTAAACAGATGTGTTTAGTTAAATGACAATAGGGCCCCAAGAGCACAAATATTTTATAGTCTACCCTTTTCCTTCCTTTATTGCTTTTTATATTAGCACTATGGAATTCAAAAAGAAATGCCAGGTTGAAGTAAGAAAAAAATAATCATGTGGCTAAATAGACATTTATTCACATAAAAGCTAAGTCATAAAAAAATCATATTTTTAAGAGAAAAATAATTGACAAATAATAATGGATCAAAACAAAATTGGTTCATGCAAATGGAGTGGATTGCAATGTAAATAAACGTACTGTAGTACATACATACCACAGCTCTATACAATTGATTGCAACCAAGAGGATACCTGTGGAGCTGCAGTGTCATCCCAGGATCAAAAAAAGATCTAAAAAATGTCATTGTCTGTTTCTTACTGGAAGAAATGAAAAAAAATAAAATAAAAGAAGGGAGGAAATGGAAGGAAAGAGACAGAAAGGAAAATGGAAAAGAGGAAGCTAGCTATTCTGTTATCTTGCTAAAAACAAACATGATGTTCTAGGCATTGTGTTTTTTTAACTAGTTGTGTGTGTGTGTGTGTGTTTCTCCTGTCCTTCTCTATATTTGGAATACAAAATGGTTCCCTGTATACATTTCAAAGGTGACCAAACCATGTGCCCTTTTATTGTTACAGATTTTCCCTTTAATGTCTTATAGAGTGTGGTAACTAGCTATTCAACCTGTAGAGGCAAAGAATCTTTACCTGAAGTTTCTATTGTAGTCTATTAAGAATAGCTTCTCACATTTTGCTGATAAATTCAGTGATAGGACAGTCTCTGAACTTAAGTGGCACACAAAGCCATTTCCAACAGTCAGAGAAGTTGGTCCAAAATGTAAGTACTAAGTCCATCATTTGGAGATAAAAAGCTATTCAAGAAAAAGAAAGGGAAAAAAATGATTCTTTCATAACCCTGGTTTGAGGTCCATCCACAATAACCTACAACCCTCCAATATAATTTAAGTTACATGCCTTGGAAATGTAAATACAAAAAGTAGAAAACACAGGTGATCATATGAGAAAAAAAAGGAGAATAAAAACATCTTCATTCTTACATAGAAGGGAAAAGTTTGAAATCAGCAAAATTCCCTTGCTCTTATCTGTTGCTGCTCCTTCTGCATCACCCAATTCTAGTTTTTCTAATCCAGTTCCATTGTTGCTTTTAAACTCACTCAAGCCTTCACTAAGCCACTAGCCTCAACAACTTTCTGGAAGCCAATCTTCCATCTCCAAGTGGTCTCTGCTCCAAAATTAACAATGCTCTTTTTTCCAATTCATATTTAACCCCCACTTTGTCTATACAGAACAACTGGATTTTTTTTTTTTAGTCATGGGGCTTGAACTGTGGGCATTGTCCATCAGCTCTTCAGCTCAAGGCAAGTGCTCTACCACTTGAGCCACAGCACCACTTCTGGTTTTCTGAGTGGTTTATTGGAGATAAGAGTCTCACAGACTTTCCTGCCCAGGCTGGCGTTGAACCAAGACCCTCAGATCTCAGCCTCCTGAGTAGCTAGGATTACAGGTGTGAGCCACCAGCGCCCAGCAGAACACCTGGATTTTAAAAGGAAAGCAATACAACTATTTCCATCAGTGTGTATATTTTTATCTGTTTACATATTCACTAAATAATTTTCAGGGGTTCTCTGTATTCATTTGTTTTTGCCTTTGACCTCTTTTAGAACTCAATCCTGCTTTATCAGTGAGAATATTTAACCTTTCAGTAGTTGTTCCAAGTATTACATTACTTATACTTAACTTTTGGCATACTGGTATTGGTAATTTTATCAGTACAAATAACATGAAGAAATCTTAATTCTAAGCTCCTTTACCTACCCTAATTGATTGGATAATTTTCCTAAATATGTCCTCCACATGAACAGAAAACCACATCAGATACCAAGACTCACAAATGTAATATAGAAAACTAGAGATATGAAGGAATATCCACCCAAGTCCTCCAAGGCTTTCATGACTCATGGTGCTGTTCAGCTGATGGAGCGAGGTCTCAGTTGTTTTTTTGTTTAAACCTTGATTACTATATTTCTCCATATCCATTGTAATGGCTATGTTTTTGTTCTTCCCATGCACTTTTCTTTCTTCCTCATGGTCCAAGATGCTTTCTTGTATCATTTGTCTTCTATTAAATAAGAGGTAATGATATTTTACAGTAGATGAGCAGGCAACAAACTCTTGATTTTCCTTCATCTAAGTGAAAAAGACAATTAACCCTTCATTAGAGGATATTTCAGTAGACAAATATGAGTTGCCGGTCATCTTCTCATTTTCCTTTCATCTCTGGAAAATATGACATCTCTTCATGGCCTCAATGGCTTAGATGAGACATTTTCATCATCCCAATTCTTTTCCCCATTAGTCAAAGTGATATCTTTTTATTTGCTTTTAAAAATCAATTAATCTTCTAACTCTTCTCCTTACTTCTTTCCAGAGATAAGTTAGAACTAGGAAACAAATAAAAGAAGAGTGTATTATTTAACTTTAACGTCATTAGTCTGTAGGAGTTCAATCTTGATGTGTGTTAATCAAGATTTTGGGGGGTTATCCTGTTTAGAGTTTGCATTACCTTATGTTTGGGGGTTTATTATCCTTTATAAAATTTGGGAAATTTTCAGCCATTACTTTTTCTAATATTTTTCTGCTCCTTTTGGAATTCTGGCAATACAACTAATAAATCTTTTCTTTTCTTGTTTTTCTATGTACTTGAAGTTTGCATTCAAGTAGATACTTTTGCTTGCTTTAATTGTCAATTCTTCAGTTTATTACAGTGCTATTAAGCTCATCCAGTAAGATTTTTGCCTTTGCTTTATTGTGTAACTTTGCTTTGTTTTTCTTACTATATTTTTCCATTGTGAACTTGCGCTTTGCCTCTGTACATCTTTCTTTGCTGATACTTTCTATTTTCATTTATATGAAGCGTGCTCACAATTCTTCTTTCAAGTATTTTGATGATGACCATTTTAAGATCTTTATCATCTCTATCATTTCAGTGCTGGCATTTGTTGATTTTTAGGTTGATTTTTCCAATTCTTAGGATACTGAGTGACATGCTCAGAGCTAGAAACTGAAAAAAAAGCTTGGCTTCCCACTGGACGGAGGGAGAAAGGGGCGCACAACAGCCTTGGCATTGTCACTCCGCCTGCCCACCTTGCAGAGCTTTTCTTCTTTCCATACTTTTCTCTCCCAGGACTTTTTTCTCTTTCTTGCATTAAATTCAGAATTCACATGGTATCCTAATATTTAATATTTGCCACAAAAGATCCTAGAGTCAGATGGGGGAAAACAGTATACCACTTAAATTAGTGTTCCTAAGACAGTAAGTTTTCAAAAGCATAAAATCAATCTTTCTTTTTCTCTCTCTCTTCTTCTCTCCAGAGACAAATTATTACTAGGATACAAATGAAAGAAAAATACATTATTTAGCTTAAAGGACACAAAAAAGGCATAAGAAAGAATGATGATGACAAAAAGGAGGGAGAAGAGAGCTGAAGAAAACAATGGAAATATTTTCTTTTTTTTTTCATTTCTTTTCTCTAATCTGGGTGTGTTTGGATTATGTTTACTTGACTCCTAGGCTTCATTGTTTCCACCTGTAATTTCTCCAGTGACCTGAGTTTATTCAGAATCCAATGACACATAAGGAAATTAAATAAAAAGGTATGCAGAATGTCTTACTATATTAACAAATGATCAGGATGCTGGAGGGGGTGTTATTCATAGATATATTTTCTAAAATAGGAAATAATTGACTGTTACAAAAATAGAAATGGATAAAGATATAAATGTTTAAAGAAATAGAAATGCTAACTAGCGTCACTTGTCCATTATTGATTAAATATTTGTATCAAATTGTCACATTATTATACTTCATAAAAGTGTCCAAGTAAAAAAATTTACACTGGGGCTGGGAAGGTGGCTCAGTGGTAGAGCACTTGCCTTACATGCATGAGGCCCCGGATTCGACTCCTTGGCACCTCATAAACAAAAAGAAAAAAAGCCAGAAGTGGTGCTGTGGCCCAAGTGGTAGAGCACTAACCTTGAGCTGAAGAGCTGAGGGACAACGCCCAGGCCCAGAGTTCAGGCCCCACAACCAGACCCTCCCCCCAAAAAAAAAATTTGCATTAACTGTCAGGAAAACTTACTGTTATTTCATTAAGGAAAACTTGAAGTTTTCCTTATTGGATTATTATTATTGGATGGGGGTAAGGTTGAAATCATCTTTTAGTGTTTCCTGAGCAAGGTATAGTGGATCGTGCTTATAACCCATAAAGTCAGGAGGTTGAAGCAGGAAGAGCACAATTTAGAGATTAACCTGAACTAATATCTTGTTCAAGAACAGCTTGAGCTATACCTGACCCTGCCTCAAATACAAAACAAGACTCTTTCTTGAAAAATTTCTAACAGAGTTTTGAGATTTAAAAAGCAAAAGGAAGAAAGAAAGAAAGCAGTAACAATATTCAGTGTACATCTTATGAAACTAAGAAAATTGAGGGGAGGGGTTGGGTTGAGAAGGATAGGAGAGAATCATAAAAGGGCTGACACTGGTGAAGATGCATTGTGCTTTTGAACTGATTTGTTGAATGGTAACTCCTTTGCACTAGCACTAAAAATATAATATAAATACAATTAATTTTTAATTAAAAAAGCAAAAGAGTCATTTCTCACCTTTACTTTTACTTTTCCTCCAAAAAATGAGTATTTATTTTTTAAACTTTAATTTGAAGGGAAAAAATTGGATAGAGGACAAAGTGGAAGCAGTTTCTGTAAAATCCGTGGAAGCACAGCTGTACTTTGCAAAACTCAGCTTGTAACACTTTCTTGGAACATGTAAGAGAACGAATCATGCAATTATCGGTGTGTTTCTAAAGCACATATGCCATGACAAATTAAATGTCACCACGATAAATGCATTTCACTTACAGCAGCATCATGTGAAGCACACCATCATGCCCAGACAATTTCAAACAGCCAAATACCTTCTCTCTAATGCACCACTGTAGGTGTGTCTACTTAATATGCACCCGATGCTGGGGTATGAGGAGGTCTGATGGCGAAGCATGGCTAGGAAAGAGCGGAACATCAAATGCCAAACAAAAAGGGGTTAAGAAAACTAAAATGTTGCACCCAGGTCTTAAGGAAAGATAACATGGCATACTAATTGACCTATTTGTTGTTATTGTTTTTGTCAGTCCCGGGGCTTGAACTCTGGACCTGGACTTGTGACACAGCGACAGTTTTCTGGTGATTAATTGGAGATAAGAGTCCCACAGACTTATTTATATAGAATGTAACTCTGAGATATTATCTAGTTCATCATTTCATTTTAAAGCTAAGACAGTAGATGCGTTATACAGCTAAACTGCAGAAGGTTTCCTTGTCATAGTTAACATCAAATGCATGCATATTTATATGTTTATATGCACATACATGTTGATATGTATTTATGTACTTCTACAGCATAAAGACAAATGGACAGAGTCTTCTTTGATATAATAAAACTGCAGTGCATCTCAGAGCTGGTCTTTGTGTTGCCCCCTACTTTTGATCAACTATTAGACAACCTAAAGCTTCAAAAGACATATTTCTTCTACATCTTTAAAGACAAAACTGGGTAACTAAATCACAGCCTCATGCTTGCTAGATAAGGGTCCTACCACTTCAGCCATGACTTTGTTCTTTTGCCCTTTAATTTGTTTTACAGATTAAGTCTTCAGTTTTTGCCCATGCTGACCTTGAACTGTGACCTCTCCTATCTCTGCCTACTGAGTAGTAGCTGGGATTCAGATATGTACCTCCAAGCCAGGCTTGTTTTTCCAATAAGGCCTCAGTAACTTTTGCCTGGGATGGCTTTGAGTTGAAATCTTCCTGTATTAACCTCCTGAGTACATGTCCTCTACATCTGAAAGAATAAAAGAGACAATAATGTTGGAAAGTGCTTCTGATTCCAAAGGATCCAACAAATGTGTGACTATGGACAGATCATCATCTAGATCTCAACGTCTTCATTTTTATGTTAGAAAAATAGTACCTAATTTTGGAAAGAATAATGAAGGTAAAAATGACAAAAACTATTGTAACCTACTGCACACCATCTACATGCTGGTGGGCCTATTAATCAACTTTCTTCACAATTCAACTTCTCAGTGAAATACGTACCTCACATGTACTAAATAAAATAGTACAATGTGGATATTCCTTGTAGTTTTATTTGTAATCCTTAAAGAGTGAAGAGAAATCAAATATTGATCTGTGGCAGACAATTTAAGTAAATTATATGCCATGGAATAAAAACTTTTGAAGAAATCTTTAAATGTTGCTTTGGAGCATTTTTCAAGATATATAGGTAGATGATGAGTAGATGAAATTGCAGACAGAAAGACAGATGGATAGCTGGATTGATAGATGTAGATATATATAAATAGACTATATTCACATAGAATGCTTTTGAAAGAAACAAAAAATAAAAAAGAATGCTCTTGAAAAAATGAACTAAAACTTTTTTCTCTCTGAGAAAGAGAACTGAGTGGCTTGTAATAGAAATGGATTTTTTTCTTTAGTGCTATACTTCTTGATACACTTTGAACTTATTTTGTGTGAACATATTATCTATTTAAAGAAAAATCAACATTTGTAAGGTTAACTATTGAGGAAGCTGGTAAAGTGTACAAGATTGGTCAGTTGTTTTGTCTTTTTGTGAACATTTGCCTTTGTTAGACTTTCTAGCAGATTTAAATGTTTGGAGTAACTAATCAAGGTCATACTTTTAAAGAATAATTGAAGGCACTAAAACTGATATCATAAACAAATATTTTGCACCCAAATCATCATCTTGATTGACTGAACTCAATAATAAAAGAAATTGACTGTGTAGCTAACCACTGTGCAATCCTTGCTAAGATAGCTATTCTTCATAGAACTGGTAATAAGAGTGTATTAAATTGTGACTCCTCGGGAAAGGGGTGGGAGGCCTTTCCAAACACATGCACATACATATGACATGCACAGGCATATAGCATGCATACATACGTATATACATGAGAGGGCCCTAAGTTCACCCCTCAGCCCCTGAGAATCATCGGTTTACAAGAGGTACCTATTACAATTCAATGCCAGTTTACAAGCTAAATATGTATAGCAATATAATACTAATAATGGCACTATTGTTATAAAGACTGGCACTATTGTTATAAATAAATATAGAACTATCTAGTTCTATAGTTTACTTATTCAAAACTTAAAAGTCATATTCAAGTGACTTTAAATTTGAAAATTCATTGATTATTTTTTATTCCACAGAACAGTTGTGATCGTTTTATTTTTCTGCTCCCACTTCTTGGCACTAATAGATAGTAAAAGGCATCACCTCCTAACAGTTGTCAGTCACAGCTCAATCCTAGAAAGCTGCATGTAGACAAACTCGCAAGTGGAAGAAAAGACTGCCTACTCAAGCAGTGGCAGGGTGTCTGCCTAGTGCTATCAGTAATCACAAGAAGGAAATGGCAACGATTCCTCTGCGACATTTTATGTTCATGTGTATGTAACAGGAAGAGGGAAAAATAGAACTGACTGAAATCACGTATGCTCCAAAGAATAAGCACAATTTCTCTCTAGAGTAGACAGCCTTTTGTTTAGCAAAGCACACTGTCAGGCCACTGGCCACTTTTAATATTTAGGCCCTCAGGCCCCACTTTGGAAAATAACAAAAATAAAGACCTAATTTAATTGCCGGACATTTTAAAATATGAAAGGGTTGAAAGGAGTGGTTGGAAGAGACCCAAAGTGGGAGGGAAGACTAGCACTATTATGGAGGCCAGAAGAAAGAAGGAGAGGCCGTCATGAAGGTCATCAGCATGATATTCTTGTTGTAGATGTACCATTGGTTTTTAACCCAACATACAAAAATGTAGAAAAACTGATACCCATGAAGTTCCTTGAACCCAGTGCATGGATTCAACGCAGAATCAATTTTGTACTCTTCTAGTTCCATTTTTTTCTCTCTTCATTATTTTTTGTCAAAATATTTTGGAGCATATCCCATTTAATCTGTGAATACCTTCATAAGCATCATTAATAGGTAAGAAACTTCTGGAAACGTGACAATACCAGTATCAATCCCCAGAAAATTAACATTACTTCCCTAACATAGCCTACTTTCTACAGTCAGTTGACTATGTTTTTTTCCAAAAAAAATGCATTTCTTTTTCTTGTTTAATAGTCTTTCACTACTTGTACAGAGTGGTTTCAATACCGTAAGTCATTTTATGAGTGAAATGTATCTTGATCCATGTCACCGAGATTGGTGGGTTTTGACAAGGTATCTGAATCTAAGCCAGTTACATAGCACATCTACATGATTCATGTCTTTTTATATTTTTTTATTGTAAAGATACTGTACAGGAGATTAACGTTACATGAGTAAGGTAATGAGTACATTTCCTATTGAGCATTATTACCCTTCCTTTGTTTTTCACCTACAATCTCTTCCCTCCCCAATTCCCCAACTCATCCCTCCACACCCTGAAGTTGTAAAGTATGTTTTCAACATAGTGTGTTGTACATCTCATTGTTACAATGGGTCAACCTGTATCCTTATTTCAGCATTTTGTTATTTTCCTTCCCCTCCCCATATTAGAAAAATGTATATACAAGATGCAGGGCACCACAATCAAATACAGTGAAAACAGAGGTTATACCATGGGGGAAGAACACACAAAAGAAACAAAAAAATTGCACAGTACATTATAAGTACATTAAAAACAACAGCAACAAAGATAAAACCTCTTGTGTCCCTATCTTGGGGTTTATTTTGCTTAGCATCGTCTTATGGTCATATGTACATAGATTTTTTTACCACTTCTGCTTGTCCTAGACATATACTAGTTATTGCAGCTAAGGGAAACCATGGGACCTATGTTTCTTTGGGTCTGGCTTACTTCACTTAATATGATTTTCTCCATTCCTAACAAATGGGGCAATGTCATTCTTTCTGATGGAGGTATAGAATTCCATTGTATATATTTACAACATTTTCTTGATCCATTCATCTACCAAGGGACATCTGGGTTGGTTCCATATCTTAGCTATGGTGAATAATGCTGCAGTAAACAGAGTTGTGCTGGTAGCTTTAGTATGGCCTTGTTTGTGATCATTAAAATAAATGCCTAGAAATGGGATTGCTGGGTGAAGTTTTTTGAGGATCCTCCATACTGCTTTCCAGAGTGGTTGAACAAGTTTACACTCCCACCAACAATGCAGTAAGGTTCCCTTTTCGCCAGCATCTGTTGTTACTAAATTTCTTGATTATAGCCATTCTAATTGGGGTGAGTTAGAATCTCAATGTTGTTTCTAATTTGCACTTCTTTTATATCTTCATGGATTTATTGGCTATTCTTATTTCCTCTTCAGAGAAGTAGGTCTCTCCTTAAGTCTTTAGCCTCCTTATTAATGGGGGAGTTGTTTCTTTGAGTATTTGTTGTTGGGGGATTTAATTTTTTGAGTTCTAAGTATATTTTAGCTTTGAAACCCTTGTCCGTTGTAAGTCTAGTGAAGATCTTCTCCCAATCTGTGGGCTATTGATCTTGCCAGCTAGGTCCTTTGCTATGCAGAAACTCTGTAATTTCATGCAATCCCATTTGTCCAATCTTTCTTTGATTTCTGGTCTTTATTAAGAAAAATTCGACCTGTGTCAAGGAGCCCTAGAGTTTCTCTTATTCCTTCCTGTAATGTTTTCAGGGTTTTGACTTCGAGGTCTTTGATCCATTTGGAGTTGATTCTGGTGCAGGGTGATATATAAGGATCTAGCTTTAGTTTTCTACAAGTGTTTAACCAATTTTGCCAGCACTATTTACTGAAGAGGCTGTCTTTCTTCCATTCTATATTTTTTAGCTCCCTTATTGAAGATTAGGTGGCTATAGGTCTGTGGAATCCTTTCTGTGTCTTCAGTTCTATTCCATTGGTCCTCAGGTCTGTTTTTGTGCCAGTACCAAGCTGTTTTGATTACTATGGCTTTGTAGTAGAGTTTGAAGTTTAGTATTGATATTCCTCCAGCAATGATAAGGATTGTTTTTACTATCTGGGTTCTTTTATTGTACCATATAAATTTTTGGGTTGTTTCTTCTTTTTCCTTGAAGAATGAGTTGGGATATTGATAGGTATCACATTGAATTAGTAAAAACATGGAACACTTCACGAATTTCTGTGTCATCCTTGCGCAGGGGCCATGCTAATCTTCTCTGTATCGTTTCAATTTCAGTATATGTGCTGCCGAAATGAGCACATGATGCATGTCTTAAGCCTTGTTACCTAGATAAAAATCCTCCCTCTTCTTTACTTCCCACCAATGTGAGTTTGTGTGCCACTTGTCTAGTAGAATTTGCCATTTTCTGAATTTTGTTACTTATGTCATCGTAATTTTATGTATGTTGTTTTCATTGATTGCCAATACTTCCCATGAACATATACAAATTGAAGCTCAGATTTGTGGTCAGTGTGTGTGTGTGTGTGTGTGTGTGTGTGTGTGTTGAGGATCAAATCTACAGCCTTTTTGATTGCTAAACAAGTACCCTACTACTGAGAAACATTGCCAACCCTAATTTTTTAATTAAATTTATTTCTCAAATAATAAATAACATTAAAACTGTAAATATTAGTGAATTACCAGATGATACTTTAATACATGCATACATTGTATAATTGTTTATATCAAGTTAAGCAAATCAAATCTGGATAAAACCTATATCACAATGAAGAAAAGTGAAAAAAAGAGAAGCCAAATTTCCCTATTGCTCTCCATCTCTTTGATGATCAGTAAAGTCAATATAAAAAGTTTTTGTACACAGTTGAATGCTCTCAGAACACTAAAGCAAAATCAGTCTTTGAAGACCCCATCTGGGAAGTAGTTTGATTCTGGGATTTTGTTTTGCATGAATATGTAGATGACAAATGGGCTTTTCTAATTACCACCTGTATCACATTTTTTAATGGTTTTACATTTAAAAAACCATCATATTAAAAATGACACCAGGCTATTACTTGTAGTTAGGTAAATAAACCTGGTCTCTAAGTCTAACAGCCTTCCTGATATTTGAAATAAGTTTTAACATGCACACTTATGCATCTTGTATTATTTTCATGAAACATTTCATCAAAAGGCAAATGAAACCAAGGGCATTCCAGTCCAGTAGTGGTGACGGATTCTGGGTATTAGAATGGCATATAGAAAATCTCTTTCATTGCAAACACTGAATGACATCCAAATCAAGATAAATATCACATAGATCTGAATTTTTTAAAGGTCTGAAACCCATTTAGTGAACAGAAATGTTTTCTTGCAGTAGATATAAAGGAAGAGATTGAGAGAAAGAGAAATAAAGAACAACACAGATAAAGAAAAATCTAATAATACAAGTTAAAAAATTCTTGGGCTCAGTATTTTATTAGAAATAGAATTAGTTCTGCCTCCTTAATATAAATACTAATTGGACAATCTCTCCAACAAATTACAGCTAAATAACTCTCAATTACTCATATTCATAAAGAATAGCTCAAAGGTGTGGTATACTATTACAATGGTTAACAGTTAACTCATTATTAAATTCTAATCAAAATCTTACTGGGCCAGTGTAAGCCTGTTTATGTTCCTTGAACATACCTCATCCAGCAAGCAAGGATGGGCTCAGAATCTATTTTAAATGGTGTGTGTGTGTGTGTGTGTGTGTGGTGTGCCAGTAAACTGGAGCTTGAGCTCACGGCTTGATCTTGTCCCTTAGTTTTGTCACTCAAGGCTGTAACTCTACCACTTGAATCACAACTTTACTTTTGGCTTTTTGATGGTTAATAGGAGACAAGAGTCTCGTGGACTATCCTACCCCAGCTGGCTTAAAACCTCAGTCCTCCGTAGCTCAGTCGCCAACTTCCTGAGTAGCTAGGATTACAGGCATGAGCCACCAGCACCTAGCTTTTTATTTTGCAGTTTAAAGTTTTTTAATCTCTTTATAAAGAGGGATGAGGAAAGAGGCTTTCTAAGTGTTTTCTATTGAAATATAGAATTGATAAGTGCCCAAAGGAGAAGGGAGGGAAAATAGAGGAGGGTAAGGGAGGGGGAGGGAAAGGGAGAGGAGAGGAGGATTATTCATTCAGTGAATAATCTAAACAAGTCACCAGCCTTCTCATTTTTTCAGAAACAAATTGTATCTGATAGTGTTTGGTACTTTGATGTTGAGGCATAACATTGATAATGTCCAGGAAGCAGGCTGGAACAGAATCTACCAGAATCTTGATTGTGGATTTCCCAGCCCTGGGAGTCATAAGAAACAAATTTCCATTGTTTCTAAGCCAACCAATGACCCATTTAAGATACATATGTAAAAAAATACACATAAAAATACTTTATAAAATATCCATTTCTGGCCAGGTACAGCAGCTCAAACCTGTAATTTCAGCTACTCAAAAGGCAAAGATTAAAAGATGAGGTGACCACATGCAAAAAGGTAACAAGATCTCATTAAAAAAAAAATAAAAACCAAGCCAGGCGCCAGTGGCTCACTCCTGTAATCCTAGCTACTCAGGAGGCTGAGATCTGAGGATCATGGTTCAAAGCCAGCCCGAGCAGGAAAGTCCATGTGTTCATATTCAAACCCCAGGAACTTCCAGAAATAAAAATCCATTTGTAAAATGAAGATATTTACAAGAAGGAATCCTATATAGTTTAGAGTTGAGTGAGATGCTAGAAGAAAGGCAGGCACATCACCACAATTGGTAAAGGTATTTTTAGCTTTCATTTATTCTAATAATGATCTTAATGACAAATGTTCTGCAATTACTAGTAAAGATAAAAATTTAAGGGCATTGTTATAAAAGGAGAAAACATAGAAAATTTTGAATGTCATTTTACCTAGAAAATGAGTTTAAAATCACCCTGCACCAGAATCAACCCCAAATGGATCAAAGACCTCCAAGTCAAAGCACAAACCCTGAAAACATTACAGGAAGGAATAGGAAAAGGGCTCCTTGACACAGGTTGAAATTTCCTTAATAAAGACCCAGAAAGACAAGAAATCAAAGAAAGTTTGGACAAATGGGATTGCATGAAATTGTGGAGTTTTTGCATAGCAAAGGACATAGCTAGCAAGATCAATAGAAAGTCCGCGGATTGGGAAAGGATCTTCACTAGCCATACAACAGACAAGGGTCTCATATCTAAAATATACTTAGAACTCAAAAAATTAAATCCCCCAAGAACAAATACTCAAAGAAACAACTCCCCCATTGATAAGGGTGCTAAACACTTAAAGAGAGACTTACTTCTCTAAAGAGGAAATAAGAATAGCCAATAGATATATGAAGAAATCCTAGGACAGCTTTCAGGCTCTGAATTCAAACCTTGGTACTGGAACACACCACACACACACACACATACACACACACACACATACACACACACACACTCACTCACTCACATACAAACTTTCTTAGGGGTAATATTTAATGAACAAGGCAACAATTAAGGACTTTATATGTCTAAAGCCAATAATTATTTTGACTATAATAAATTTCTATTTATAAGAACATTTTCACATTGTCATCTAGGCAATGTGAATGCCCCAACAAACTATAGACAACATAATTTGCTTTGGAAACTTATAAACAAACACAAAACATTCTCTTATAATGCAGAATTTTTATTTTTACTTTAATATTACCATGACCAACAGTGATCCATTGTATACAAAGGACTCATCAGTACCAGAAATCTATGGGTGCTTGCAGCTCAGGATTATTCAGAGGAAAACTCTTTATGGTGAATTTTTGTCAGATTTTGGAGAAAGAAAAAATACCTTTCTCCTTTTCAGAAGGGTTTATGACTATATCCTATCAATTCACATTAAACAGAGGTATTCACTCCCTAACAAAAATTAGCAGAATTGAAAACTGAGATGGTAAAGGACAAAGATATAAGAAATGTGAGCAAATCCAGAATTGTTAAAGTTTACCATACTTACAGAAAACAAAAGATACAAAGATGCTTCGGCCTTGCCTGCTACTTCTCCTACACATATTATCCCAACTTTCTAAGTAACAGAATTTCACACTCAAAAACTGTATCTCAAACATCTATACTTTAGTGTGTCATGTGTCTGAGTTCTGGTCAATGATTCCTTTTTTTTTTTTTTTTTGCATGTGTCATAGGGCTTGAACTCAGGACCTGGGCGCTGTCCCTGAGCTTCTTTGGATCTAGGCTAGCACTCTACCACATGACTCACAGTGACACTTTCTGCCTTTTCTGAGTGGTTTATTGGAGAAAAGAGTCTAGTGGCTTTTCCTGCCTTTAATGGCTACAATCCTCAGATTTCAACCTCTTCTGAGTATCTAGGATTACGGACGTGGCTTCAATAGTTCCTTTTCTGGAATGATTGGCAGCAGACTTTTAGAGATGGTTCTCTACAGAGTGGATGAGATGAGGACTTTCATATTTTATTTAATATAGATCTGTGCTTTGGGAATATCCTAAAGAGAACATATAAACATATACCCCTGCATAACCAGGATGATAGATGTAAGCCATCATGTCTGCCTAAAAACTAAAAAATTGTTCATGTTTACTAAGCCATGGGTAAAAGAAAATCTACTTTATGTCATTTTTATTTGTTAATTGATAAGATTAAACATTTTCTCGGCTCTGTCCAATTTTATATATGCTGTTAATATGTTTATTATATATTTATAGGTAAAATTAGCACATTTCCATATATTGGTATGAACATTCCATTGGCTATTTGCACTTTTTAACATTCAGACATAATGTATTTAAGTGTAATATGACCTTTGTTCTTATCTCTGATTTATATAATTAAGTTAATGCTTACAGACTCACAGTTGGAACCTGATGGATATATTAACTTTTATTTTCTTCTCTTTTTAGGCTTGTTGGCTGAACTCAGTAAACGTTAGGTAATTCATAGAACTATTGGAAGGGCTAGACAAACAGACCTGAGGTTCAATTTCTAAGAATCACAGAAGGCCAAGATTGTGGCTGTAGAAGCTAGCCAGAACTAGTGTGCCAAATCTCAGGCCTGGGTTTTCCTTATGACCCCAGTGTGGTTCTCATCACTGCTGCTCCTCCTGTTTCTCAAACTGATCTTGTGACCCGCACCAGGCAGAAACAACAGAAGATTCCTGCTTCTGTGTGAGCCACATGTTGGGTCTACACTCTAAGAATTACAGACCTGAGAATTAGAGTTTTTATTTGCATATTATTGAAATTTCTTCCATATACAAAGAGAATGGAAATCACCTGTAGAATAAATGTCTACTTCCCATAACATATGTGATCAAGTCATTTCTTTCAAATTTTCCTGCTTGTTCTAAATTAATGATTTTGTATATAATCTAAGAACTCTCTCTATAAGGTATAAAACTGGGACGTATTATTCAGACATTATAATTTGAACATAATACAAACATAAAAAGAGCATGGACTCTTGGAGCCTGACAGAACCCTTCTGCTCAAATTCCAACTGAGCCCCTTACCAGTTGTTTAATTTGGGCAAATTAATTGTTTCAGTTCTCCCATATACAAAAAAGAGAGAGATAAATACTACTTCATAGGATTAGCTTGTGCCTCAAACAGAGCCAAACATAAAATAAACTCTTTTTTTTTTAGTCTTCCCCAAGGTATTCTTTGTCCTGCTTGAAATTTTTTCCATTTACTTCTACCCTTAACTTTTGCCCTTAGCCAGTTTTCAGTCTAAGCTGTCAACTTCTGTTCTATTTCACAACTCTGCACCTTAGACATTTGCCTCTGATGCGGAACTCTGTTAAATGCTATCTGAAATGATTTGTAAACCGTGGTTTGATCATCCAATGCAGGGTACACAGAAATGGTACATACGCAAAAATTATCTCTGAGAATCACTGGAAGATATTAAAGAAATATACCTCTTTCCAGTAAAATGAGGTATATAATCATAACTGCGCTAAATGTTTCACAATTGCCTAGCCTTGCGCTAAATACTTCAACTATATTCTATGCAATGAGGTTTTAGATTGTTTGCAGGACACATTAGAAACCTTTTTTTAGATTTTACAAAAATGAAGCTCAGGGATTTTAACTTCTATGGTCCGAGTATCCTATTGCTGCTACAAGAAATAATCATTAACTTGATGGCTTAACCTGGATTTATTATTTCATAATGGTAGACATTAGAAGTCCAAAATGAGTCACACTGGGCTAAACTTGAGGTATGGGCAGGTGGAGGAGTAGGTTCCTATGGAAGTCTCTTGGAAAGAACCTATTCCTTTCCTTTCTCTGTGGTCAAGAGATCACTCATAATACTTGGCTTGTGACCTTCTTCCACCATCTTCAAAGCCAAGAATAGTGAGATAATTTCCTTTCACACTGTTCTGGTTAGCTCACTGTTTCTGTTCCTGAGAGGATCCTAATGATTATGTTAGACCATACATACCTCACTGCCAGCTGATAGTTCTGTTTTCATTCATCTTAATTTTCTTTTGCCATGTAAGGTAACATATTCACAAATTCCACAATATAGGATGCAAATGTCTTTGGAGAGCTATTATTATGCTTGTTACTGTATAATAAACTTTGTTATTTCCTGGCTTTAAAAATGTGCTAATCAGTTGGGAAGTAGACCTTGCTTGTTTGTTTCTTTTCTTGTTGACAAAACTTTTCAGGGAAAGTTGTGAAACAAAGAATTGAGCTCAAAACCCCACACATGCTAGGTGAATGTTTGACCACTTGAGCCTGTAGCCGTTTTGTTTTTGTTTTTATTTTGCTTTCTTGAGATCGGATCTTGAGCATCCTTTGCCCTCGCAGACCTTGAACTAGCAATCTTCCTGTCTCTATCTCTCAATTAGCTAGGATTAAAAGCAGGCTTGTTAGTCCATTTTCTTCACTGTGATAAAATACTTGGGAGAAACAGTGAAATGGAAGAATGGTACTCTGTATCAAAGAATTCAGTGTGGGTCACTTGGTTGTTGTTCCTGAGTCTGTGATAAGGCAAAACATCATGATATAGAGGATGGTAAAGACTTGAATCTTCCTATGAGCCCTATCTTCTTTATACTATGTGAACTAGATATTGCCCAATCAAAGAGCAAGTCGTCTTTTTATTTTATTGTTAAAATACTGTACAGAGGGGTAACAATTACAAGGGCATGATAATGAGTACATTTCTTATCAAGCATTGTAGCCTCCTCCTTTGTTTCCCCTTCCCATCCATTCCCACCCCCCCATCCCCCCCACTCAATCCCCTCCCCCCACGAAAGTTGTAAAGTTTGCTTTCGACATAACAACTTGTACATCTCATTGTTGCAATGGGCCACCTGTATCCCTATTTAAACGATTTGTTTTTCCTCTTCCCCTCCACAAATTATACCGACATCGAATACAGTGAAAGCAGGGGTTATACTGTGGGGGAGGGACATACGAAGCACCAAAGAAATAATCTTATAAATGTGATAGAAACAATCCCATGAAAGAAAAAAAATTTGAATACATATCTTAGGGTTCATTTCCCTAACATCATCTTATCTGACCTTTCCTAGAGCAAGTCTTCTTGATTTGGGTCTTTTACAACTCTTTTTA
This sequence comes from Dipodomys ordii, assembly GCF_000151885.1. Lineage (NCBI taxonomy): Eukaryota > Metazoa > Chordata > Mammalia > Rodentia > Heteromyidae > Dipodomys > Dipodomys ordii. Next base: position 8,690,414 of record NW_012267221.1, read on the forward strand.
TGCTGGTATCGTGGTCAGAAAAAAATTATTCTAAAAATAACTATATTACAGACTACAATAAATTATTAATACAAGTAGTAAGTCCTACTTATGCCTCAACTCCCTTTTTAGTAAAACAGACTTTGCATAAACCTAAGTATTCAAAAAGTATTTGTGAAATAAAAATATATTTTATTTTATTTTATTTCTATGCCTCCATCAGAAAGAACGACATTGCCCCATTTGTTAGGAAATGGAAAAGCTTGGAAAAAATTATATTAAGTGAAGTAAGCCAGGTCCAAAGAAACATAGGTCCCATGGTTTCCCTTATTTGCAATATCTAGTATATGTATGAGTCAAGCGGAAAAGGTCAGATTTAGTGATGTTATTGAAATGTTTTTTTTTTCATGCGATTGTTTCTAACACATTTATAAGATTATTTCTTTGTTGCTATGTATGTACTTCCCCCACAGTATAACTCTGCTTTCACTGTATTTGATGTCGGTATAATTTGTGGAGAGGAAGGGGGAAAACAAATCATTTAAATAGGGATACAGGTGGACCCATTGCAACAATGAGATGTACAAGTCGTTATGTTGAAAACGAACTTTACAACTTTGGTGGGGGGGGTAGGATGGGAAGAGATGGGAAGGGGAAACAAAGGAGGAGGCTACAATTCTTGATAAGAAATGTACTCATTATCTTGCCCATGTAATTGTAACCCCTCTGTACAATATTTTCACAAAAAAAATAAAATAAAATAAATTTTAAAAATTGAAATATATATATATATATTAAATAATCTATATATGGGGGCTGGGAAGTTGGCTCAGTGGTAGAGTGCTTGCCTTGCATGCATGAGGCCCTGGGTTTGATTCCTCAGCAACACATAAACAGAAAAAAGCCAGAAGTGGTGCTGTGGCTCAAGTGGTAGGGTACTAGCCTTGAGCTAAAGAGCTGAGGGACAGTGCTCAGGACCAGAGTTCAGCTCCCGTGACAGACAAAAAATAAAATAAAATAAATTATTATATGTAGTATTTCCTTATCTCCTTATTTAGAAAAAAACATTTTGTTAATAATTTATATCCAAGTTTTGCATAAATTTCACCAAAATGTTAATAAATTTATTTAAATATTTTTAAAATAAGATTGTGGGACCTCTAAGCCTTCCAATATGCTTTATAGTTGAAACTTCACAACACATTGACTTTGTAATTCATGAATTTTAAATCTTCTTCAAACCTATACTAAACCAAGTAGATTCTTTTTTTTTTTTTTGTCGGTTATGGGACCTGAACTCTGGGCCTGGGTGCAGTCCCTCAGCTCTTCATATCAAGGCTAGTGCTCTACCACTTGAGCCACGGTGCCACTTCCTGCTTTTCTGCTTATATGGTGCTGAGGAATTGAACCCAGGGCCTCATACATGCAAGGCAAGCACTCTATCACTGAGCCACCTTCCCAGCCCACCCAAGTAGATTCTTAAATGAAAATCTGCTAACATAGATACAAAATAAAAGTTTAAGCACATTTATATTTTATTATCTTATTTCCATTAAATAGTTTTAATAAAAAGTTAATTTTATGTCACTCAGGATATGATAATTAAAATAAAAAATTGCTTTAGTTTTAACATATTCCTATTGAAGTTAATGTTATATCAACTTATCTATAAATATGAGCACCTGCATATTGGGTCATGCTGTGGTTTTATATTTCATGTACTGTAGTCTAACCCCATGTTGTTTGTGGAATACAGTGTTCTGTTGTCCAAACAATACAAAGGTACTAATTCTACTGGTTAAGACAGAAATTCACATGCTTTATTGTTAGCTTATTTGAACTCTGTGTGTGTGTGTGTGTGTGTGTGTGTGTGTGTGTGTGTGTGTGTGTGTGTTTGTCCCAGGACTTGAATTTAGGGTCTGAGTGTTGGTGCTAAGCATTTTCACTCATGGCTAGTGCTCTACCACTTGAACCACAACCTTACTTCTGGCTTGGGTGATTAGTTGGAGACAAGAGAAACTTCTCTGAAGAGGAAAGAAGGATGGCCAATAGACACATGAAGAAATGCTCAACCTCTCTAGCCATAAAAGAAATGCAAATCAAAACAACATTGAGATACCACCTCACCCCAGTTA